>NC_091065.1:114672615-114975968 GCF_000393655.2 Nicotiana sylvestris
CTGGACTGAACTGAAATCCAACACGTGCGATGGATTACCATAATACCTCCGGAGCATCGAAACATGGAACACCGGATGAACTCCGGCCAAGCTGGGAGGTAAGGCAAGCTCATAAGCAACCTCCCCAACATGCCTCAATATCTCAAAAGGGCCAATAAACCTCAGACTCAGCTTCCCTTTCTTACCAAATCTCATAACGCCCTTCATAGGCGATACCCGAAGCAGAACCCGCTCTCCAACCATATAGGAAACATCACGAACCTTCTGGTTCGCGTAATTTTTCTGTCTGGACTGGGCTGTACGGAGTCTATCCTGAATCACCTTAACCTTCTCCAAAGTATCCTGAACTAAGTCTGTGCCCAATAGTCTAGCCTCACCCGGCTCAAACCAACCCACCGGAGATCTACACCGCCTACCATATAAAGCCTCATATGGTGCTATCTGAATGTTGGACTGATAACTGATGTTGTAAGCAAACTCCACCAATGGCAAGAACTGATCCCAAGATCCTCCAAACTCAATCACACACGCACGGAGCATATCCTCAAGAATCTGAATAGTGCGCTCGGACTGTCCGTCCGTATGAGGGTGAAATATTATACTCAACTCCACCCGAGTACCCAACTCATGCTGAACGGCTCTACAGAACCGTGATGTGAACTGAGTACCTCTATCTGAAATGATGGACACTGGAATACCATGCAGACGAACAATCTCCCGGATATAAATCTCCGCCAACTGGTCTGAAGAATAAGTAGTACACACGGCAATGAAATGAGCGAACTTGGTCAGTCGATCCACCATCACCCAAATAGCATCAAACTTTCTCAAAGTTCGTGGGAGCCCAACTAGAAAGTCCATGGTGATCCGCTCCCACTTCCATTCCGGAATCTCTATCTGCTGAAGCAATCCACCCGGTCTCTAGTGCTCATACTTCTCCTACTGACAGTTGAGGCACCGAGCTACAAATCCAACTATATCCTTCTTCATCCGCCTCCACCAATAATGCTGTCTCAAATCTTGATACATCTTCGCGGCACCCAGATGGATGGAATATCGCAAACTATGGACCTCCTCTAGAATCAACTCTCGAAGCCCATCAACATTGGGTACACAAATCCGACCATGAATCCTCAATACCCCATCATCACCAATACTCATATCTCTGGCATCACCGTGCTGAACCTTGCCCTTGAGGACAAGCAAATGAGGTTCATCATGTTATCGCTCCCTGATACGATCAAATAAAGAATATCGAGACACCACGTAAGCTAGAACTCGACTAGGCTCCGAAAGATCCAATCTCACAAACTGGCTAGCTAAGGCCTGAACATCCATTGCCAAAGGCCTCTCCGATGCTGGTATATAAGCTAAACTCCCCAAACTCTCTGCCCGATGACTCAAAGCATTGTCCACCACATTGGCCTTGCCCGGATGATACAAAATAGTAATATCATAGTCCTTTAGCAACTCTAACCACCTTCGCTGGCGCAAATTTAGATCCTTTTGCTTGAACAAGTGCTGCAAGCTCCGATGGTCAGTATAAATCTCATAGGGAACCCCGTATAAATAATGGCACCAAATCTTTAGGGCGTGAACAATGCCAACTAACTCAAGGTCATGAACAAGGTAATTCTTCTCATGTATCTTCAACTGTCTAGACGCATAGCCACTCACCCTACCATCCTGCATCAACACCGCTCCGAGGCCAACCCTCGAGGCATCACAATAGACCGTATAAAACTGATCACGGCCTAATCCGCACTACTATTGAGTAGCGAGAGAGGGTCGGAGCAGCTTTTACCCGATTTAGGGTCGGGATCGATTTCCACAGAGAGCTAGACTTGGTAATCGAGTATCTATGTAGTTTAGGATTGCGTATATGTTACAAATTACACTTCTAATCATTTTTGGGCTTTTCGTTTTACTTCCACTATTATCAAACTACAAATGATAAATGCAACTAGATTAAGCTAAGAGTTAATGCTACGGGTTGTTCAAATTGTTTAAAAGGCACTAGGGCAGTGACGTTCGCCTAGGTGGTCAATTGATGGGTACTTGAATCTAAGGCACAATTGACATAGTTGGGGAGTATGATATAACCGTTGCACAATATTACTCACTCTACACCTCTCGATGGTTCGAGTGATTTTGGCCGAATTGACTTTCTCAAGACCAATTGGGTATGCAAATTTGCACAAGCAACTAGGGTTCAAGTCGGGTATTACTCTCTCGAGGTTTAACCCTTTAATTGGGGTATCAATCTCTTGAGTATGACCCAATTTCGGAGACTTAGGCTCTTTTTCTCAAGAAGAGCCCAAGTCAACTAAGCACAAACTAGTGTTTGCAACCACTAATTCAATAATTAACCATGAAATGGCACAAATATCAAACACCTATAGTCAATCTAGCTCTAAAATACAAGACCCATCAATTACCCACACTAGGATTGAGCCACAATCTTAGCTTATGGGTCTAGCTACTCATAATTGAAGAAGAAAAATAAGAAATAGATGAAGAACAACTCATATTAATTAATTGCTAAGCTAAATAACAAGATTCAATGACGAAAAGTAGATAAAATTTCCCAAAATAGCTAAGAATCTCGAACTCATGAGTGCAGCTGCTTAATTACAATATCTGATACCCTAAAAAAATGGAAAAGAAGCTATTTATACTAAGCTGAAAATTTTGGACAAAAATGCCCCTGCGGGGTTAGTGCGGATCGCACAAAATGGTGTGCGGCTGCACTAGGGCTCTGAATCTGAAGATATGACTCTCTGAACTCAGGCACTGCGGATTGCATAGAATGGACTGCGGCCGCGGAGGCTTCTAGTGCGGTCCGCACAAAATGGAATGCGGACCGCATTGACTTGAATCCTTGAAATTGGCACTAAACTGATCTTGGGTTCTGCCGCACTGAATTGAGTGTGGCTGCATTGCCTTCAGTGCGGACCACACAAATCCTAGTGCGGCCGCATTGCCTTCAGTGCGGCCGCATTGCCTTTATGCCTTGAAAGTTATGCTCTCTGAACCTCACAGTGCGGACCGCACAAAATGTAGTGCAGCTGCACTAGCCTTGCTTTGCTTGATCTTTGTCTTGTCTTGGTACTTGTGCAAGTTTCACTCCTTTTGAGCTGATCTTTGACATCTTGTCACTTTGTTGATCAAACCTGCAATTAAATACAACTTGTGAGCCTTTTGGGACTATTTTGTATGAATTTCTATTCAAAACATAAGCAAGAAGGAGTATAAAATGCGTTAAAATCCCTAGTTATGAACTCCCCCAAACTTAAGCTTTTGTTTGTCCTTAAGCAAACAAAATAAGACCCACCCCTTAAGGGAAAATCCAAGAAGTTTTCAGCTGACCTAAAGTAACATCATATAGCATCAATTGGGACTAACAATTACCCTCAATACAAATGAATCATTAACAACTTTTACTCTTTGAAACACCATGGATTAAGTACGACACAAGAGCATCAAGAGTTGGCTCAACACATCAAAGGACTCTTTCTATTACTTTGGTCATTGTGGAGCCCAAACTCACACATCCTCAACTCTCCCTAAACAAACCTCACCTTTAGAATAGTGGCACTCAAAACAAGGTTAATGTAAGTTCACTCATCTCTCTCAAGAAAAAGCCACAAGACCAGCTCTAGGTACCATATGTTTGCCCCTTATGTGAGTATCCACTAATGTAAGCTTCATTTAACTCAAGATCATATAGGGCTTTTGTGGAGACATTGTGAAGGTTTTTGGTTCGGGGTAGGAAATGTTTTGGTCTAAGTAAGTTCCATCTTCCCTTAAGCACTTCTTTAGATTCATTTGGCACACATTCACTTGACTCTTTGAGTCATTTCACTTCTTTCTAAGGGGTTAGAAAGACACACTGTCACTCTTTCTTATGCATTTCAAACCTTTTCTCCTTTTCCAACTTTCCACACCTTTCATTCTTTGCTTTTCTTGAATCCCTTTTTATTCTTTTTCACATTGAACATTCTTTTTGTCCTTTTGCTTTTCTTTCTTTTTCATTGTTTTTCCTTTTCTTCATTTTTGTGCCTTTTTACCACTTTGTTGCAATCCTCGTCTCTCCCCCCAAACTTAAACTTTTGCCAAGTGCTAAAGGAAAGATCGGGTGCCAAGAGAGGGTATCTTTTAGAACGAGTATAGGCTTGTATCATGGTTCTTGAAGAAAGAAGGTCTAAGGCTCAAAAGGGTTGACTAGGGATCTTATCATTGGTAGGTTATGGAAGTGTTCAAGCTATCATTTGGACCAAGGAGAGCCTATAATCATGTCTCAAGTCAAAATTCACTTAGGATTTTGCCTCAACAAACATTCAGGGAAAGTTATAGACCAATGGCTCGGGACATGGACTTGCAATACGATTACTCACCACACAAGCTATGGGATTGCTAAAGACACAGAGTCAGGGGCCCACAACGACCTTAGATAAGATTTGAGCACACAATGGTCCCGAAAAACCACTTGATGATTATCGGTCAACACAAGAGTCTCAAGGTCACTACTTTCACCATCCTAAATACAACAATTTGTTTTTGACCATAAGATCAAAGGCAAATGTGCTAGGCCCAAGTGAAGCTTTGCTTGAGGCACCCTTAACTACTAACAACTATAAACGAAAAGAAAAAATGGACTCAAACCCTTAAGAAGGTTGTCACGCCATCCATCATTGGGAAGAGCCACTCGGTTCACACAACACTCCACCTTTGGAAAGAACCGTGGCATTAAGAAAACTAAAGGCTTATTGCAAACTTGAGAAACAAGAAGCTACGAATCACAAATAAGAAGCTAAGAACGAAAAATTTGCGGAAAGTAGAATGAATGTATACAAGAGGGGATTTGAATATACAATAGATGAGATGAATATGTACAACGTAACATAACTTTATATACAGACCCAAAGTAAAATAAAAGTGCGATAAATGTACGAGATGTTAAAATTATATACAACCCAAAGGTGAAAAGATAAAGAAAGCATAAAAAATGTAAATGTCAAATATATACAATCATCCGAATGTAGGGTCTACCCCTCAAATGAAAGCTGCTATTGTCCCCAATGCCAACTAAACCAAATAAAGCATCAAAAGAGAAAGGAAAAAGGATATAGGGACTCCCTATGGCCTGTCTGTATGCATAGGCTCCTGAGTGGTCCTAGGGTCCTCACTGTGCTCGGGAACCTCAGACTGGTTCCCGATGGCCTGCTGCTATGCTACTAGGACCTGGGCCTGGACCTGGACAGGCTCCTGAAGTGCATCCCGAGGCTGACTGGAGGAAGCCTCCGGTGGGTCGGCCAACTGGATGACTGCATCATCCGCTCTAGGAATCATCCTCCTCCTCTTAGGAGGCCTCTGTGACTGCTCTGGCTGGGAATGAGCTGCGGGTCCTGGGTCCTGGAGAAGTAAGTCTAAATACAGCTGATCTACCTTCAGTTTGTCAACATCAGCTCTCAACGCCTTCACGGATTCCTTGGAGGCCCGTGTCTTCCTCAACTTTTTGTGCTCCCGAGCAAGCTCCTTGAGAGCTTTGCTATATGAATCAACTGCCTCAGTCAGTACATTCTGAGTGTCGAGGAATTTATTTTGGTTTTCTAAAATCTCTTTCAAAGCATCCTCTATCGACTGGGAAACCTATGGGGCTGGAGGTGCTGACTAAGCCTCTACCGTAGTAGTCAGGATGGACAACTTAGATGAGGCAGTCTGCATCCAGTTGTTGATACTTAGAAGTGCCTAGTTTAGTCGGTGGGTAGTAATAGGATGGTCCAGGGAAGATGGAATCTTCGGGTTCGCTGAGGTGGATAGACCAGGAGGGGCAGCAGTGGAAGTAGAGGCAAGCTCGGCTGGAGTCACTACCACAACTGGCTCTTTAGACTGGCTAGTTGGAGCAGTAACTGTACTCTTGAAGTTCTTGCTCTTGGGGTTGTCATCCCCTTGCATGCTGTACCAGGAGAAAGGGGCCTTCTCTTTGACTTTGATATCGAATGACCTCTTATCCACTTTCATGTCCCGAAAGTACATAGTGAGGAAACTGGGGAACAAGTAGTTTCTATCATGCTCGGCACCCATAATAGTAATAATCCACGACATCACATTCCCCACATTGATTGGGTACCCTACCATGATCGAAGCCACTAACACAGCACGGTGGAAAGGGATGGAGTTGTCATGTGTCGTGGGGTCCAACCTGCTACATACAAAGGTCTCCCACCCCTGTGCCTCAAAGTTCAAACTCTGTCTCAAGATCTTGACTCCAACAGTCAACCAGTCGGGGGTGGTACCTGGGATTGCTAGGTAATGTGCTAGCCGGGGACGAACCTCCTCGCCCATTTCCATCTTTACCATGTACAGTCTCTCATCTTCCTCATTAAACCCAAGATAGTCATTGATTGTCTTCCCGTCGAACAACACCTTCAGATTTTGAACCTTGGTCACTTTGGAGCCCTTTTTGATGTAGGCTACGTTGCTGTAAAATTCCTTAACCAAGTGTACGTTGGCATCCCCACACTCATCTAGAAAATGTTACCATCCCACTCTTGTCCTAAACTGCCTACTCACGTTGGGGTTGTGAGGTAGCAAGTCTCTATCAATAAAACTCCACTCCGGGATTAACTTCCTCACCGGCCACCATTCCCGGAATTTGTGGTATGTTACCTCACTAACAAACTGGTCCTGCCACACCTCCAACTTCCTAGTTCGGGTAATAACCCCCACTTATGGTTCACCGCCTTCTCCTACTTCTTCATTTCCCCTACTTCCTCCTCATCACCTACTGCACCCTCTCCAGATAAAGAAGCTGTGGGAGAGGTGGAGTATTGCCCACTACCATCACCTGAGCCCTCAGACAACCCAGAAGAGATGTTCACTAATGCTTGGGCAGTGGGGGATGCTGGAGGTGTATCTCTCAGTCTATGTCTCTCCAGCTAGTCAGGGATGTATTCTGGCACAGAGTCCGAAGAGATCTCTCGGGAGGGCTCGACTCACTCCCCGACATGTAAATGGCTCTGTTAGCAGCTTTTATCGCCTTCCACATGTTTTTGATGTTTTGCCTAGCTTGGGGAGTGAGTCTAACCATTTTGTTCCCCTCCCCGGGAGGATCCTCCTCTAACTGGTTGTTTAGATCCTTTGCTTCGTTTTACCATTATCTGAAAACACAATTCAAATGACTTTGTTAGTATCTATAGCAACATGCAAGAAACAGAATTGCAGACAAAAGAAAAGAGTTGCAGACATGTTGCAGAAGGTACCCAGTGCGGACCACACAAAATGGTGTGTGGCCGCACAGGGGCCAATGTGGACCGCACAAAATGGCCATGCGGTCCGCACAGGGGTGGGATTTAGACTACCCACCCTCTGTATCTAGCCAGTGCAGATCGTACTACCCAAAGTTCAACTTTCAGAAGTTTCATCAATGTGATCCGCATAAAATGGTACTGTGGACCGCACAGAAACGACTGTGGTCCGTGTTGAGTGCCCAGTTGTGGCACTAAGTTAGGGTTTAAAGAATTTTTTATTTTAAGCATAATTAATACCTAAACAATGCCCCTAAGTGATTTCCCATTGTTTTTAACTACAGGAGCCTACTCTAATCAAGAAATTTACAACCCTAACCTAATCAATCGAAGAAAAACTATGGGAAATATAAATAGGGAAGCAAGAAGAACTAAAATTAAAAGAAATTAACAATTGAACAATTAAAAGGCAAGTAATGGTACCAGATGTGAGATGAAATGAAGTCAATCAGTTCCAACATTTAATTACGATCAAAGGAAGGTGATGAACAGTGTTTGTATTAGTCTGAGAGTAAAAAGATCAAAAAGTTTGAACAGGAGGGCCTCAGGCCCTATTTATAGAAAAGGATCTGGGCCCAGTCTCACCAACTAGTGTGGACCGCACAAAATGGACAGCGGTCCGCACTATACTGCTTTTGCCAAGTTCGACCAAGTAACCCACTGCGGTCCGCACGAAATGGACTGCGGCCACAGTGGTCCACTTCGGACTGCACAAAATGTAGTGCGGCCGCAGTGGCAATCTTTAGAGAGGTCATCATTTCACCCTTCACTGGTGCGGTCCGCACTAAATGTAGTGCGGCCGCACTAACAACTTCAGAGACCTGGCACTTTTTTCTACTATGTCCTGCACTACACCAACACAATCCTGTAACATCTCACAACCAGTTAGCCCAAAAATAAACCCTACAATGAAAATCAAAGAAAAACAAGAAGAAAAACACATGGATTGCCTCCCAAGAAGCGCCTGATTTAACGTCGCGGCACGACGCATGTTACCATCACATCATTTTAGATGAAGAAGCGCCACCACATGGCTGTCATCAAATTTTCCAAGATAATGCTTGACCCGGTGCCCATTAACTCAGAAGACTTCACCATTTTTGTTATTTAAATCAAGAGCACCAAACGGGGTCACACACACCACTTCAAACATGCCACTCCATTTTGACTTGAGCTTTCCTAGAAACAGACGTAACCGGAAGTTGAACAAGAGAACCAAATCACCTACTTTGAACTCCTTTCCATGAGCATATTTATCATGAAGGTACTTCATTTTTTCCTTATATAAGGACGAACCAGAGCAGGCATGAAATCTGAATTCATCAAGTTCATTGAGCTGCTCCACACGAAGATTGGCTGCAACATCCCACTCAAGATTTAGCTTCCTCAAAGCCCACATGGCCTTGTGCTCTAACTCAACCGGTAAATGGCAAGCTTTCCCAAACACCAACCGATACGGAGACATACCAACCGAAGTCTTGTAAGCAGTCCTATAAGCCCATAGAGCGGCATCCAACTTCTTCGACCAATCGGTCCTATTTACATTGACCGTCTTTGACAATATGCTCTTGATTTCCCTATTGGAGACTTCAACTTGACCACTTTCTTGAGGATGATAGGCGGTAGAAACTTTGTGATTGACACCATATTTTGAAAGTAAAGTGTCGAAAGCTCTATTGCAAAAATGAGACCCCCCATCACTGATGATTGCACGCGGAGTACCAAACCTTTTAAAAATGTTTTTCTTGAGGAATGCAACAACACTCCGGGCCTCATTGTTAGGCAAAGTCACGGCTTCAACCCACTTTGAAACATAGTCAACTGCCACAAGAATGTAAGTGTTCCCACAAGAGCTAACAATTGGGCCCATGAAATCAATGCCCCATACATCAAAAATATCAACCTCAAGGATTGTATTGAGAGGCATCTCATCTTTCTTCGAAATTCCACCCACTCTTTGGCATTCGTCGCATCTCTTCACAAAATCACCCACATCTTTGAACAAGGTTGGCCAATAAAACTCACAACTAAGAACTTTAGAAGCCGTCCTTGCCCCGCCATGATGGCCACCATAGGGAGAGGAATGACAAGCCTCCAAGATATTCAATTGCTACTCCTCCGGGACACACTTTCGGATCACACCATCCGTGCAAATCTTGAACAAGTACGGCTTATCCCTATAGAAGTCCAAACTATCCTGCTTGAGCTTCTTCCTTTGGTTAGAAGAGAGCTCACACGGGATTATACCAGTCACAAGGAAATTAGCAACATAGGCAAACCATGGCATATCATTCATCGACACCGAAAGGAGTTGTTCGTCGGGAAAGGAATCATTGATCTCTAGGCCATCACGAGGCCTTCCCTCCTCCTCCAAGCGGGACAAGTGGTCTGCCACTTGGTTCTCACTACCCTTCTGGTCCACAATCTTCAAATCAAACTCTTGAAGTAATAAGACCCATCACATCAGTCTAGCTTTGGAGTCCTTCTTCGTCATCAAGTACCGAAGTACGGCATGTTCTGTATGAATAATAACCTTAGCACCGAAAAGATACGGCCGGAATTTTTCCATAGCAAACACAATAGCCAAAAGCTCTTTCTCAGTCACCGTGTAGTTCACTTGAGCATCATTCATTGTCTTGCTCGCATAGTACACCGGATGAAATATTTTGTTCACTCTTTGACCCAAAACCGCCCCAACTGCATCATCGCTCGCATCACACATGAGCTTAAAGGGCAAGCTCCAATTAGGTGTGGTAATGATAGGAGTGGTGGTCAACTTATGCTTGAGAAGTTTAAAGGCTTGCATACACTTTTCATCAAATACGAACTTAGCATCTTTTTCCAATAACTTACACAAAGGATTCACTACATTCAAAAAGTCTTTGATAAAATCTCCGATAGAACCCCGCATGCCCAAGAAAACTTTGGACTCCCTTGATGGATGTAGGGGAGGGAGCCTTGAAATCACATCGATCTTTGCTTTATCCACCTCAATGTCATGCTTCGAAATTTTACGCCCAAGAACGATTCCTTCTTCCACCATAAAGTGGCATTTCTCCCATTTGAGGACAAGATTGGTTTCTTCACAACGGGCCAACACCCTATCAAGATTCTTCAAGCACTCACCAAATGAATCCCCCACAATACTAAAATCGTCCATGAATACCTCCAAAATGTCTTCCACCATATTGGTGAAAATGGCCATCATACACCGCTGAAATGTAGTCGGTACATTACACAACCCAAAAGGTATCCTAGAGAAAGCAAAAGTTCCATATGGACAAGTGAATGTGGTCTTATCCTAATCTTCCGGCATAATCAAGATTTGGTTGTACCTAGAATACCCATCCAAGAAGCAACAGAAGGCACGCCCAGCAAGTCGGTCTAACATCTGGTCAAGGAAAGGCAACGGGAAGTGATTCTTGCGGGTCACTTTATTCAATTTGCGGTAGTCCATGCATACTCTCCAACTAGTGAATGTTCTTGTAGGAATCAACTCATTTTGAGAATTTGTAACCACGGTCATGCCACCCTTCTTCGGTACACATTGCACTGATGAAGTCCAAGAGCTATCAGAGATGGGGTACACAACCCCGACATCCAACCACTTGATCACCTCTTTTTTCACAACTTCTTGCATTGCTTCATTCAATCTTCTTTGATGCTCCAAGGAAGGCTTTGCATCATCCTCCAAGATAATTTTTTGCATACAGAATGCAGGGCTTATTCCCCGAATATCAGCTAAAGTCCATCCAATTGCTTTTTTCTACTTTTGAAGCACCGCCAATGTGGCATCAACCTGCATGTTAGTAAGGCAAGAAGAAAGAATAACTGGAAAAGTAGAATTTGAGCCTAAGAACTCATACCTGAGGTGTGGAGGAAGTGGTTTCAACTCCAACACCGGAGGCTCCTCAATTGACGGTTTGGTTGGTGGAGTCTTTCTATTCTCGAGATCCAAAGACAATTTCCTAGGCTCATAAGAATAAGAGCCCACTCCATGTAAAGCATTCACGCACTCCACTCGGCTTGCTTCCTGATTGACATCAAGATTCAACAAAACAGCCTCTTATGGGTCCTCCACATTGATCATTGCACTGGTGTCATCAATTATCACTATTGTGATGAGGTCAACAAAAGAGCACACCTCGGTACTGTTGGGCTGCTTCATAGATTTGCACACAAGAAAGATCACCTTTTCATCACCCACCCGGAAGGTGAGTTCCCCTGCTTCCACATCTACCAATGCCTTCCCCGTAGCTAGGAAAGGTCTGCCCAGTATGATAGGAACTTCGTAGTCCACTTCGTAGTCCAAGATCACAAAGTCAGCTGGAAAGATAAATTTGTCCACACAGACAAGCACATCATCAATAATACCTAAAGGTCTCTTCATTGATCTATTCACTATTTGTAACCTCATGGAAGTCGGCCTAGGTTGCCCATTACCCAAAGTTTTGAAAACTGAGTAAGGCATCAAATTGATACTAGCTCCCAAATCACATAGATCCTTGGAAAATCCGCA
Organism: Nicotiana sylvestris; assembly: GCF_000393655.2. Lineage (NCBI taxonomy): Eukaryota > Viridiplantae > Streptophyta > Magnoliopsida > Solanales > Solanaceae > Nicotiana > Nicotiana sylvestris. Next base: position 114,684,445 of record NC_091065.1, read on the forward strand.
CTCCCAATGGTTCAAGGAATGGTGAAAGCACCGGGATCTTCAAGCTTCGGGGACATTGAATGCACTATAGCACTAACTTGGTGAGTCATCTTTATAGTTTCACAATCCATAGAATGCTTCTTTGTGACCAAGTCTTTCATGAATTTTGCATAGCCCGACATTTGTTCAAGAGCCTCCACCAAAGGGACGTTAATGGACAAGCTCTTCATCATGTCAATGAACTTCTTAAACTAATTATCATTTTTTTGCTTCGCGAGCCTTTAAGGATAAGGTGGAGGTGGCCTTGGAAAAGGTTCCTTGGCTTTAGGCACAACCGGATCCGACATGTCTATTAAGTGTTCCCTAGACGGGTTCACGTCATTTTGAGTTTCTACCTCGACATCTTGAATATCAATCCTCACTTCATTGTTCACATTTTCATCAACCACATCTTCAACTACCAAAGGGACTTCTTCTTCTTTCAACTCAACATCATCACCCAAAACTTGCTTTTGCTTAGAGGCATTCACATCACCACCTCTCCCACTTCTTGTTGTAATTGCCATAACATGCTTATTCCCACCCTTTGGGTTTACTACCGTATCACTTGGTAGAGCACCCTTAGGGCGAGTATTTAAAGACTGAGAGATTTGGCCTAATTGCACCTCCAAATTTCTGATAGAGGTATTGTGGGAAGCCAACTGTGCATCAGAATCAGCATTCTTTTTCATCATTTGTTCGAACATCATTTCAACTCTACCCAAATCATTGCCAGAAGGACTAGGACCTTGAGAAGGAAAATGGGGTGGATTGTTCGGTTGTTGATACATTGGGGGCCTTTGAAAGCCTTGCCCCAGTTTCCTTAGATCCATCCACCTTGATTGTTATTGCCACCCCAATTGTTGTTATTACCATTCCAATTTCCTTGGTTGCCTTGATTGTTGTTCTGATTGCACCAGTTGTTGTTTTGGTTGTTGTTGCCCTAATTACTATTGTTTTGTTGTTGATTGCCCCATTTGCTATTTCCTTGTCGTTGATTGCCCCAATTTCCTTGAGGTCTCCACTGTTGTTGGTTGGAAGAGTTGCCCTGTTGGCCTTGATAATTGTTTACATATTGAACCTCTTCACTTTGTTCATCATAACCATCATTTTGAAACTCATCACAGTCATCATCAAATTGCTCAGAATTCCCTTAGTTTTGTTGTCTTCTTTTGTTGACAAGCATATTAACATCCTCCATGACATTCACTTGGCGAGGATTTTGAACTTGTTGCAACTGTGCCTTTGCCAATTGGTTCATTGTAGTTGTAAGCTCAGTATAGCTTGCCCGTGATTATGTAGTTCCTTGTGCAAATGAATAACTGTGGGGTCACGTTGAGGCACATTGGCTCTACTTTGCCATGCAGAAGAAGTGTCAACCATCTCCTCAAGTACATCGCATGCCTCATCATATGACAGCTTCATAAAATTGCCCCCGGCAAGTTGGTTTACTATGCATTGGTTTGTGGTATTAATGCCCTGGTAAAAGGTTTGTTGGATCATAGCCTCGGTCATATCATTGTTGGAGCATTCCTTCACCATCGTTCTATACCGCTCCCAAATCTCATGCAAAGGTTCCATGGGCTCTTGCTTGAAAGCCAATATCTCATCACGCAATGCCTCCATATGCCCCGGCGAGAAAAATTTAGCAATGAATTTATCCGCCAACTCATACCAAGTTGTGATGGAATAGTTGGGAAGTCTCTCGAGCAATCTAATACCTCCCCCCGAAGTGAGAATGGGAAAAGTCTCAACGTAAGAGCATCCTCGGATACATTTGTCTGCTTGCTCCCCCAGCATGTATCCATGAACCCCTTGAGATGTTTGTAGGCATTTTGATTTGCAGCGCTCGTGAAATACTCACGCTGCTCAAGTAAGGTCAACATTACATTGGTTATATGAAAATTGCTCGCCCGAATTCGGGGTGGGACAATAGCACTCGCATAGCCCTGGTTTACTCTGGGAGCCACTCTTGGAGGTGACGGAGGAGGGTCTGGAATATCACCATTCGGATTAGTATTGACATTGCGGCCTCTACGTTGTCTTTGAGGTACAATAGGAACCTCATCTCCCCTGACATCATCTACCTCCTCCCCCACAATCACGTTTCCAAGAGTGTCATTAGCGTTGTTCGCTGCCATTAGGTACCTGAGTTGTGACACAAACAAGTAAGTAATAAAGAAGGAAAGAAGAATAATACACAAAACTAACTAAATAGATAGCCAAAACCGTTAGCTCCCCGGCAACGGCGCCAAAAAGTGATCACGGCCTACTTCGCACTACTATTGAGTAGCGAGAGAGGGTCGGAGCAGCTTTTACCTGATTTAGGGTCCGGATCGATTTCCACAGAGAGTTAGAATTTAGAATCGAGTATCTATCTAGTTTAGGATTGCGTATGTGTTCCAAATTACATTTCTAATCATGTTTGGGGTTTTCGTTTTACTTCCACTATTATCAAACTACAAATAATAAATGCAAATAGATTAAGCTAAGAGTTAATGCTACGGGTTGTTCAAATGGTTTAAAAGGCACTAGGGTAGTGACGTTCGCCTAGGTGGTCAATTGACGGGTACTTGAATCTAAGGCACAATTGACATAGTTGGGGAGTATGATATAACCGTTGCATGATATTACTCACTCTACACCTCTCGGTGGTTCGAGTAATTTTTCCCGAATTGACTTTCTCAAGACCAATTGGGTATGCAAATTTGCACAAGCAACTAGGGTTCAAGTCGGGTATTACTCTCTCGAAGTTTAACCCTTTAATTGGGGCTATCAATCTCTTGAGTACGCCCCAATTCCTTGTTGGACCAATTTCGGAGACTTAGGCTCTCTTTCTCAAGAAGAGCCCAAGTTAACTAAACACAAACTAGTGTTTGCAACCACTAATTCAACAATTAACCATGAAATTGGTACAAATATCAAACACCCATAGTCACAAGACCCATCAATTACCTGTTGATACCCAATTTTTCCCTATGTATTTTTACATGCAAATACTTTCAAAATAGGATATATATATATATATGCATATATAAGTATGTCCAAGTGTTTCAATAATTTTCCTAATTTCTAAAAGATTTTTAAACTGATTTATTGCCCATTTTAGCAGTACAAAAACCAATAATTATTCCCAAAATTATCATTTTGGTGAATAACTTACCTTATTCTCATATTTATACGAAAATATAGCTAGGGTAAGTTTTATACATTTTTTACAAATTTATTTGGTATTTTAAAAGCTAAATTGCATATAATTGCAATTTTAGCCTATTTTAAGATTAATAGCATTTTATAATTATGAAATTGGTTCTAATATTTTTAAATTAATATTTGTATATCATTAATTGACTCAGTACCTTTAATTTATTTTCAGAAGTCATTTTACTATTTTTATAAAAATAAAAAGGGAAAAGTGGCTATTTAAAATCTGGCCCATTTTGTTTCAATTATAGCCAAAATTGGTTCCCCTAATTGACCCAATTTCGGACCAGCCCAATTCCATTTAACCCAACCCTTAACCCATTTAAAACTACCTAACCCAAACCCCTTTTAATCCAGGCCGTTGATCAATTTGATCAACAGCCACGATTTCTCCTTTCCTTTTTTAATCCATCCACACCCCTAACCCTAACTCATTTCATTCTATCAGCCGCCGTTAACTCTCTCGAATGTTCTTGAAACCCTAATCATCTCCTACTGTCTTCTACCTTCAGCTCATCGGAATCCATGGCCTCTCAGGCCATGGATGGCTTAAACTCATCTCCATCTGCTCTTAAACACTTGGTGTTCGAAATTTTGAGGTCTGACCTCAATGGTGTCCGTTCAGATCCTCTCCGATTCAAGGTTCTATGGCCTCTCCGGCCTTGCTCTAGCATATCCAAGCATTATGACCTATTTCTAACTTATCCGACTTAGATCGGACCTTTTCCAAGCCTTTATCGCTTTAGGGTTCCTCTGAAACCCTAGCTATTCGAGGTTTTCTCTGATTGTTTTCTTAAATCTGTTCTATATTTGTGCTCTACTTGAGTTTTTAAACGTTTTCCCTAATATTTCTTGCAAAAATTACATCTTTCCGATTTAGGGTTTCTCTGAAAAGCTTAAAATGTTTCTCTGCCTTTTCTTCTTCTTTTCTTTGTGTGTGTTTGTCTATACTATGTTCTTATGTTTTCTTTTCTACCACACATGTTCTTCTACTATGTTCTTAAGTTTTCCTTTATCATGCATTTTCTTCTGTGCTTTATTTTTCTACTGTGTTTTGTACCATGCTCGCATGTTTATCTTGCTGTATTTTCCTATATGATCTTTTGCTATGCTTTTCCGGTATTTTTGTGTTCTTCTACTATATGTATTTCCTACTGAGTTCTTAAGTTTTGTGTGCCTTCTACTGAACTCTATTTAAGTCCCTTCTAAAAGGTTTTCTTAAACACGTTTCTTTTACTATCGTGACTATTCTCTCATTATGCTCCTACGCTCTGTCTGCTTTGAATATTATTTGTATTTGCTTGTCTTCTCATGAGATTCTGAAAGGAAATCTCTGAGTCTGTTGCCTCCTCATCTCTGTATTTGACTCGAGTCGAAAACCCTAGAATTTGGGGGTTTCCTCCGAGTTTGGTCATATGATCAAACTAGGGTTCTGCTTGAGGACCCTAGACTCTTTCAGACTTATTTCTGGGTCTATGACAAAGTGTGAACTTCTTTTGTTTGCACACAATTCTGATTCTCCTACACTAGACTCTTCTATTGAATAGCATGACAAATTTGTTCATGTTTAACGTATCTGTGTGCTTTTATATATGAGGAATCTTTCTTCAAAATGGTTTTCCGACTTGTGATTGATTCAGAATTCCTTTTAATAAGTTTAACTGATTGGTATTGATTTTCCTTAAGTCGAAATCCTTCCCATCTTTCTGACCTGGTTCATTCATACGAAATCCTCAATTTCTGATTTACTAGCTGTCAACTGATTTCCTTTCCTTATTTGCACAAACCATGTACTATCAAGACTTTGTCCTTAAATAAACCTCTATGTATTTACCCCTCTTGTACTGCTTTGGAAAAGTGTTTGATTGACCCCTTTCCTTAATTATTTTGCCCGTTTGAAATCAGAATCCCTTAATTAAAGGGAGACCTTGTGTAATTGATTTTCAAACTATTTTTATTACCTATTTCTACTTGCTTTCTGCACTATAAAAGGGCACGACCCTTCTGCACTTTAGGACACCTTCAATTCAATACTTCTACACTTCACACTTCACAATTCTCTTCTAAACTCATAGCATTCTGATTGCTCGTTTGCACTTTGGCTTTACAAGACTACTGCTTTCTCTTTGTTTGTTTTCTCTGAAACTGGCATGTCCTAATTTTAGTTTCAACATCACCCCAATGTGTTTACTTAAAGTTTTTATATCCATGGCTACTTTACTGCTTATGTAGAGTTCAATATTTAACTTAATATGCCTATGTTCTACTGCCTGTTTCTACTGTGAATCTTTGCTCTCTACCCCATTACCCCTATGTGTTTGTAAGTGGTGACTTAGGGCATGGCAACATGAGTTGTTGCCCATGACTTGAGTTCTGAACCAATGAGGTCCTAACCTCTAACAGGCTGGAGGGTGTGCCAGCATATCCCATTGCTGAGTATGCCCATCAGCCTGCTTCTCTTGTGTTCTTGCAAATTCCCTTCTCCTCTATACCCCTATATGCACTGATTTTTAAGTTGTTCCCTTTTCCCCATTTTCCCTTTCAGAACTTCACTTCTGCACTTGTACTCTTTCCTAGCTTCTAGGTTCTGCCCCCTCTTGTGAGCCCTGCCTTGAGACCTTGAGTTCCCTCTGAACTTGGACACTTGAGGGCTGGCCCTTCCACACTGCACTATGTTCTTAATCTGGTAGCATTTGGGTGTGAGCACTGCCCGGAGTCCATATGAGGCTCTTAGGGAACTCTGACACACCCAAAGATGAGAGAAAGGCTTTGGATCATGATCTTTAGAGTTGGTTCATCTCATATTTCAGACATGGAGTCTGAATTAGGCTCCCCTTGGTTGTACCTTTAATTTTTCTTTTCTTATTTCATTCTGGGTTGTAATAACTTGTAATAACTATTGGGGATGGCTAGTGAAAAAGGAGGGAATCATGCCTGCAAAGGGGTAGATATCATGTTCATAGGGAATCATTATACTTCTGTACTTCTGCATTTCATATAGATATCATGTTCATAGGGAATTATTATACTTCTGCACTTCTCCATTTCATATAGATATCATGTCTATAGGTTTCTGCACTTCTGCATTATATAGAGACCATGTCTATAGGTTTCTGCACTTCTGTATTATATAGAGACCATGTCCATAAGTCATTTCTGAAATTCTGCATACCATATAGATAATATGCCTATAGGACTTCGTGCAATTTGCATGTGCATCTATCATTAGGCAAACCTATTTATAGGAGTTAAATAACTAACTGCATATAGATGACCTGCCTATAGGATTTCTGCATGTCAATAACAATGTTTTTTAAAGTCAACAACGCCTAGAAAGCATGCCTATAGGAATTAACAACCTAGTAGGAAACGTTTTCCTTCACCTATAAGTCTAAAATCGGCAATATCATTGTCCAACATCTGCAGAATCTTTTGTCAAAACTCATCTTCCCTGAATAACTGACGACCTCTTCTAAAATCAGTACACTTCATCTTTTCTGAAACCAGTAGATATCATGCCTATAGGTTTCGTCTAACACTTAGGCAAGCCTTAGGATAAAAGTTATGACTGCACCAGTTTTCTTTGTTAATTACAACCAGCGGGAAGGTCTAATTCGGACTTCTTATCTGAAAGTATGTGATAAATCAGCCTGCTTTCCCCTTTTAAGTTTTAATCAGACCTTAATCAGTACATGCAAAACTTGCTAAACTAGATGCTTTTCTTTGATTTGAGGAGGTTTATTTGAGCCATACCTGTCTATGTGTTTTCCCAATACTTGTTATACATGTTTTGTTTGTCGCCTTAGTATTTTTACCTTTTGAAACCACAAATAAGCCAACGTTTCCACCATTATAGGATTAGTAGTCCAAAACACCTCCGGGGCTGATAGAATTGGGGCGGGAGTAGCATGCAATAAGTAAACGAGACTATTACGTGCTTTAGCACCTTAACGGGGTGGGAAAGGGTAGATATGGATGTGATGACCACGCGATAATATCACGTGTAACCCCTCGTCGAGGAGGGATTACCGGACATTGTGTGGGGTGATCCATATTATTTATAAACTTAGGACCCCCCCCCTTTCCTTTACTTGTTTATTTCGTTGTTTACCTTTCAAAATTTTAAACCGTTTTTCTCAAATTTCAGCTTGCCTTTCACTTCTTTTAATTTTATCTATTTCCAACCCGTATGTGTAAACCCCCTCATATTTGAAACACTTATTTTCTTACTTAAAGTCACAATTATAGTATGTCCAGAACTACACTAGTGGATCCTGAGGGGTTCCTAACACCTTCCCTTCGGGAAAATTTCAAACCCTTACTCGATCTTTGGTTTTCCTAAATAAAACTCTTCTTAGTGTGCTAATGTACTTTAATCATTAGGTGGTGACTCTTCCCTTTTAATACCCGTTAAAAGAGTTGTCAATGTCATAAACCCTATTTCGCGAGAAAAAAGGGGGCGCGACAGCATGGCGACTCTGCTGGGGACATTTAGGCTTTTACCATTTCAGACTATTATTGTGATTTATGCTTCTTTATGCGCAATTATTTGTTTATTTCTATTAAGCATTCAATTATCTTTTCGATTGCGAAACTGACTCGTCTCTTGTTTCTTTCCCTTGTCTCCTTTACCGCTTTCCTCTACTGCACTCCTTTATGACTGTTTTAAATTATTGTAATTATTACTTTATGAACGTGCAAATACGTGATAACTTGTTTAATCATTGAATAAACATGTTTTCAACATCATATTCCACTCGTGCCAAACAAATACCATAGCAATGCTTATAATGAGTGGTTGCGATCTTTCGATATTTTCACCCTTTAAATCTAGCAAAGGCGTATTTGCAGTAAAACCGGTCGATCAACGGTGTAGTCGACGGTTTTGTGCCTTTCCCTCTTGAGTTGTCCGCTCAAGGGTATCAGTCTAAAACCCATAGAAACCTTACTCTGTTTAATTGTGCATGCATCATGGTCAAACCTAGCTGAGTCAATTATGTTGTCCGCATAATGACTCTTTAAGGTAGCCTTATCCAAAGTCCACTGGGTTTCCCAAAAAATCAAACGGACACTATCACGTTTTGTGCATTTATTTGGAGAATTAAATACTTTTATGCCAATTATTGGTATTTAATAGTCGAGTCTAGTGGGGTTAAGGGCCTGACCCTTTTGTCTTGCAGAAACATGAGGCACAAAGTCCCCAGATTCGGCATGGTCACAAACATTCACCCAAGGTTGCTAAGCTGGTGGGAGGAACTTCATTCCAGTGATCAGACTCTTGTCCGAAAATACCTATTAAATCTACCTTCTCTCCTAGAGGTCCAACCCAACAACAAAATTATAGAAGCTGCTACTCTGTTCTGGGACTGTGATAGGTCTGTGTTTCGCTTCGAGGAGATTGAGATGACACCCCTGCTAGAGGAAATAGGAGGATTGACTGGTATACCAAGGGAGACTCCAGGTTTGTTAATGCCGGAAAATTGCAAGGGTGGAGGTTTCCTCAAAATGATGGGCCTAAAGAAGAATCCAGACTTGACATGTTTGAAGGAGTCTTACATTCCCTTTGATTATTTGTACGAAAGGTACGGTCACAGAAAATCCTACCGTACTTATTCGGATGAGTTTGCCCTTACATCATTGGGGCATATTCACCAAAGGGTCTTTATCTTCATGTTCTGTTTCTTGGGGACGATAGTGTTTCCAATGAAGAAAGCAAGGATCCACACCAGGCTAGCCATGGTCACCATAACTTTGATGGAGGGAATTGGGGGACAACCATTTAGCATAGTTCCCATAATCATCGTAGAGATATACCGAGCCATGGAAATGTGTCAACAAGGAGCCCCACACTTCGAGGGCTGCAACCTGCTACTCCAACTCTGGCTCATGGAGCATATCCAAAGGAGTGAATATCAGCAAGAGATTCAGCATAGAGACTGGGACATCATATAGACTTCCATCAACCAAGGCGAATGAACTACATGCCCAACATGTTTGCTCAGCCAGAAGATGCCAAGGGATGGGTGGAGTGGTTTGAAAATCTGACTGGGGATCAAATACAATGGATGTTCGAGTGGTTCCCTACTGAAGAGTTCATCGCCCGATCCAGGGACGCACCATTTCTGATACTGATAGGTTTGAGAGGAACTTACCCTTATGTCCCTCTCCGGGTTATGAGACAGGCTGGTAGGAAACAGGTTATACCAAGGGTTGACAAGATGAGTCACTTCCTGGACGACTTCCAAGCTGATGACAATCCTTATAAGTTCCAAGCTCAGCATATGTGGCATTGCAAGATCATCATGGGGAGAGATACTATCAAGCCATATATCTCTATGCTGGCTGCACCCCATACTATTCAGGATGGCTGGAGGACAATCACAATGGTCTGGGGCAACCTGGGTTTGTTCGAGGTCACAGAATCATCGATGAAAGGGCTGAAGCACAGGTCAAATACAACCAACTGCGCAAGAGGATTCGGGAATGTGAAAGCGAACACTGCGAGATTCAAGAAGCCCACCAAAAGCTGATTGAAAAATGGAAAGACATGGCTGTCAGCGCCAGCAAGCGGCTAGGATACCTGGAACGGGGTCTAGTGGAGTTGGAAAGAAAATTCATCAGGAGGATCGAGGACTTCCAGAATACTGAGGGAAACGAGGGTGAACACCTGGCTAGAGCCTACTTGCTGCTGGAACTTCGTGAGCTGGTAAAGCTGTTCGATGGAGCCAAAAATGCCGAGTCTGGGGAAGTTCCTTCTGGGACCAAGTAGATAGGAGTCTTTACTTTTCGTTTTATGAATGTAATAAGGCCCATGGCTACTAGTGACATTTTATTTCCTATTATTTAGCGTCGTTTTGGGATTCATCTACTTTTTATCAATAAAATGAGGCATTTAGCATTATAAGATATCCAAATTGACTTGTCGCTAGGCCTACCTCGGGTACAAAGAGGTTCCCCAAATTAGGACACAATTTACATTCTTGCACTATGTGTTTAAATGTCGCAACATTGTTTCTTATAATCCTCACTGACTTGTTACCCTTTTGTTTTTATTTTTGTTTATTTATTCCCCTCCCCCAAGGTTAGTTCGTGCACTCTGGCATCGTCATCATATTCCACAAGATCAAAGGGCCCTCCACCCACTCGTCCTCCAAGTCCTGTCAAAACAAGAACAAAGAAAAGATGGAGGATCTGAACAACTCAACTGAACGGGTAGAGGTCACTCATGGTACTCAGGTCTCCAAAGAAAGTGCGTCCCAACTAGAGCAAAAACTATTGAAATTTCAGGAGGAACTTGATCAGGTCCGGAACTTGGCGAGCTTATCATTTTCCCTCACCACCCCAGATGTCAATTTTCCTAACGCTCAGAGGGGTGGGCATATATCGGGTAAAACCGATAACCCAATAAGAATGATATAATTTACTAATTTACCCTTAAGTATATACTAGGGTTATTTATTTTCTTAATTCCCTCTTCACTCTTCAGTCTTCAGTCGTTTGTCTCTCAGTTCTCATTCTTGTTTCCGTCGCAGCCCCCAAGAGTCAAGACGCAAGACTCACCACCAGTTCTCCGCCAGACATCAGTAGATACTGCACAGAAGTGGGAGCGTGCTTTTGTTAAGAAACAACAAAAGTTGGCAGTTTACACGTTCTGGCAGTTTGATTTCTTTGTTTTATATATTGCAAAACTTTTTAGTTGTTTTATGTTATCGGGTAAACCGATAACCGAACCGATAACGATATATAACCGATTAACCGATAACCGATAACCAATATCTTATCGGTTTGGTTATCGGGTTATGATATTTGTAAACCGATAACCGATAGGCAAAACCGATAATGTTCAAAATCGAACCGAACCGACCGATACCCACCCCTAGCTCAGAACCCCACACCTCCACAAAACATCCCAAAACCACAAAACCATCCCGCTCCTCACCACTACTGCAACACCTGTCATACTTCCAACAATACTCCACTGCTCATCCCAGAACCGGTGAACTCCATAAATGACCATTTTCGCACTCATAACACCCCCATCTACGTGAAAACCATGCCACACTCGACCCAACCCATTTCAAGCACACCTGAGTTTGATGATAAAGACTCACTCATCAGGAGTCTGGCTGAAGAGCTTAAGAAGTTGACTAGCCGAATTCAGGGCATCGAAAGAAGCAAAGGAATTGAGGGGCTAAATTATGAAGATCTTTGTATACAGCCCGATGTTGAACTGCCCGAGGGGTAAAAACCTCCGAAGTTTGAGATGTTCGATGGTACAGAATATTCGAGAGTTCATTTGAAAATATACTGCGATAAGCTGGTCGGAGTAGGAAAAGGAAGAAAGGATCCGCATGAAACTTTTCATGAGGAGTCTGAAGGGAGATGCTCTGTCTTGGTACATTAACCAAGATCCGAAGAAGTGGTCGAACTGGGTAAGAATGACTTCCAATTTCATGGACAGGTTTAGGTTCAACACAAAAAATGTGCAAGATGTGTTTTACATCCAGAACCAAAAGAAGAAACCCGCGGAGACATTCCGCGAGTATGCTACTCGCTGGAGATCAGAAGCTACTAAGGTCAGACCGGCTTTAGAAGAAGAACAAATGAATAGATTTTTTGTCCGAGGTCAAGACCCACAGTACTATGAAAGGTTGATGCTGATTGAAAGCTAGAAATTTTCTGACATCATCAAGCTAGGTGAGAGGATCGAGGAAGGCATCAAAAGTGGTATGGTCAAAAGTTTTGAAGCCTTGCAGGATACTAGCAAGGCTCTACAGTCTGGTGGCACGTCCAAGAAAAGGGACGTGAGTGCCATAATGGTTGCACAGAGAACCAAATCCCCTATCAAATACCAAACCTACCTGATGCCTCCATTCACATATCAACCTACTCCAAATTACCAAGCACCCTCACCCTCTTACCAAACTCCACCACCTACTTACCAATCACCTCCACCTCCCACATATCAGCCTACTTCACCCAGATATTCCCAACCCTCACATGTCTACCAAGCCTACAATGCTCAACCCTCTCAATATTATTGTGGCAAAGGATCGCAGAAGGAGCCTGCTCTGATGCACATAAGAATGCCTTGTTGAAGGTGTTGAGTGAGGCATATGTATCAAGCAACATCACTGGAGGAGAAATGACAAACATGGTAGGGCAGGTATTGGAGAGTCACAAGATCACTTTTCATGAAGATGAGTTTCCACCAGAAGGGTTGAGTCACAACAAGGCGCTGCACATCATTGTGCAATGCGAGGATTATTTCATCACCAGAATCCTGATTGACGGAGGGTCCAGCCTCAACATTTGTCCGTTGGTAACACTCAGGACATTGGGAAAGGGGCTACATGAGATCAAGGACGGGGCCATCAATGTCAAAGCTTTCGACGGTTCCCAAAGGTCCACTATTGGGGAAATTAGCTTGTGGGTCCTACTTGGTTTGATGTTGAATTTCAAGTAATAGACGTGTCGGCATCTTACAACTTGCTTTTGGGACGGCCTTGGATTCATGCCGCTGGGGCTGTAGCATCAACCCTACATTAGGCAGTGAAGTTTGAGTGGAATCACCAAGAGGTGATCATTCACGGCGACGGTAGCAATCCCATATACAGTCGCCAAACCATCCCAGCGATCGGAGGTAGAAGAAAGATAGGCGGAGAGACCTATCACCACATCGAGCGAGTCAACGTAGTTGATAAGGACAAATGGTGGGACAAATAAATCGAAAGCATATTGAACTGGACCGGATATGAACCTGGTAAGGGACTTGGCAAGAACCTCCAAGGAATCACCAAACCTATCAAGCTGAAGAAGCATGGCACCACTTTCGGTCTGGGATAGGAGTACACTTGGAAAGAGTTCAACAACTGGTCGCCACCATGGCGCGACCCTTACTACCCACTGGATCAGTCGATACCCCATTTGGGATAGACTTTCCAGTCAGCCGATGTTATATATGGGTCGGAAGAAGAGGAAGCACTGGCAGCAATGAGGAATTTATTCGTGGAAGATGATGACATGGATTGTTGTGTCATTTTCAAGGAGGAGGGGGAGGAAGACCCTTCCATACAGGTTGTAAACCGAGGAGCATGCCTCAACAATTGGACCATCAGAACCACCAGAGCCCGGAAAGCCTCGGGGTAGCAAGGCTGAACAAAGCATCATGCACTATCTTTCATTTTTACTAGTTGATTTTCCTTTCGTATTTTTGAATTTTCGCAATAAGATCTTCAATATTCAAAATAGTTATGGAATTTAGCAAAACATTTTCTCTAAAAATCTTACTCTTATTATTTTACTTTACTTATACAGCATTACTATTTCTTATCTTGATGAACCAATGACTATGACATGCAACAAGACAACGCAACAAACGGACATAGATTCAGAGGAAGATGACGTACCAGAAGAGATTGTTAAAGAGGTTGAAAATTTTGAGAACAAACCTAAGTCCAACCTGGATGAGACCGAGATTGTTAACTTGGGAGATGCAGAGAACGTCAAAGAAACGAGAATTAGTGTCCACTTATTGCCATCAGAAAAGAAGGAATACACAGAATTTCTAAGGGAATATGAAGAAATATTTGCTTGGTCGTATGATGACATGACTGGTCTGAGTACATCTATTGTGGCTCACAAACTGCCAACCAATCCAACATGTCTGCCGGTAAAGCAAAAGCTCAGAAAGTTTAAGCATGAATGAGTCTGAAAATCAAGGAAGAAGTCATTAAGCAAGTCAAAGCCAAGGTTCTCAGGGTAGTAGAATACCCAACATGGTTAGCCAACATTGTGCCAGTACCAAAGAAGGACGGGAAGGTCAGAGTCTGTGTCGACTACCAGGATCTCAACCGGGCCAGTCTAAAAGACGACTTCCCTTTGTCGAACATACATATCCTGATTGACAATTGCGCCAAGCATGAGTTGCAATCATTTGTAGATTGCTTTATTGGATATCATCAGATCTGGATGGACGAATAAGATGTTGAGAAAACAGCTTTCATTACGCCGTGGGGAATGTACTGTTACAAGATGATGTCGTTCGGCCTGAAAAATGCAGGGGCCACCTACATGAGGGCCATGACTACCATTTTCCATGATATGATACATAAGGAGATCGAGGTGTATGTAGATGATGTCATCATCAAAACCACGAAAGCCACTGAACACATGGAAGATTTGAGGAAGTTCTTCAACAGACTAAGAAGGTACAACCTGAAACTGAATCCTGCGGAATGTGCATTTGGGGTTCCTACTGGAAAACTACTTGTGTTCATTGTAAGTCGCCGAGGAATAGAACTAGATCCATCAAAGGTTAAAGTCATTCAAGAATTGCCACCGCCAAAGAACAAAAAGGACGTGATGAGTTTCCTGGGAAGACTCAACTACATCAGCCGGTTCATAGCTCAATCTACTATCATCTGTGAGCCAATATTTAAGATGTTGAAGAAGGATGCCGCTACTAGATTTACTGATGACTGCCAAAGAGCCTTCGACAGAATCAAGGAGTACCTGTCAACACTGCCAGTTTTGGTCCCGCCCGAACCAGGTAGACCCATATTACTCTACCTTGTAGTGCTAGATGGAGCGTTCGGTTGTGTTCTTGGGCAACATGATGAAACGGGGAGGAAGGAGCAGGCCATATACTATCTTAGCAAGAAGTTCACCCCTTACGAGGCTCGGTATTCTCTATTGGAATGCACGTGTTGTGCTCTGACTTGGGTAGCTCAGAAGTTGAGGCACTATTTCTGTGCCTATACCACGTATCTCATATCAAGGATGGATCCGTTGAAGTACATATTTCAGAAGCCCATGCCCACTGGCAATCTAGCCAAGTGGAAAATCCTGCTGGGTGAATTCGACATTGTCTACGTAACTCAGAAAACAATCAAGGGACAGGCTTTGGTAGATCATCTTGCCGAGAATCCCGTGGACGGAGAATATGAACCCTTAAAGACTTATTTTCCTGATGAAGTGATATCATTCATAGGAGAAGACATTGCAGAATCCTATGACGGTTGGAGAATATTTTTCGATGGAGCTGCAAATTTCAAAGGAGTTGGCATAGGAGCAGTCCTAGTGTCAGAAACCGGTCAGCATTATCTGGTGTCTGCCAAACTCAGATTCCCTTGCACCAACAACATGGCTGAGTACGAGGCCTGCATCTTGGGACTCAAGATGGCCATTGACATGAACTTCCAAGAGTTGCTAGTGATCGGAGATTTAACTTGCTTATACATCAGGTCCGAGAAGAATGGGCGACCAAGAACTCCAAGATACTCCCTTATCTACATCATGTGCAGGAGTTGAGAAAGAGGTTCATAAAGACAGAATTCCAGCATGTCCCCAGGGTCCAGAATGAATTTGCCGATGCATTGGCTACCCTATCATCCATGATACAACATCCAGATAAGAACTTTATTGATCCCATTCCAGTAAAAGATCCATTATCAGCCAGCTTATTGTGCTCATGTCGAAGAAGAAGCAGACGGAAAGCCTTGGTTTCATGATATCAAGGAATACTTGGAAAAGGGGGAATACCCAGAGCTCGCAAACGCTATTCAGAAGCGCATGCTTCGGAGGTTATCAAACAATTCCTTTCACAGCGGAGGAATCCTGTACAGGAGGACTCCTGATTTGGGATTACTAAGGTGTGTCGACATAAAAGAAGCATCTAAATTACTAGAAGAAATCCATGTTGGGACCTGCGGGCCACATATGAATGGCTTTATCTTAGCTAAGAAGATACTCCGAGTTGGTTATTTTTGGATGACTATGGAATGAACTGCATCCAGTATGTCCGAAAGTGACACCGCTGTCAGATACACGCAAATATAATAAAGGTGCCTCCAAACGAGCTTAATACAACAAGCTCACCATGACCGTTCATCGCTTGGGGAATGGATGTTATCGGACCAATCGAACCTGTCGCATCAAATGGGCATAGGTTCATCCTAGTGGCAATTGATTATTTCACCAAATGGGTTGAAGCAGCATCATACAAGGCAGTGACTAAGAAAGTTGTGGCAGACTTTGTCAGCGACCGTATCGTTTGTCGGTTCAGAATTCCAGAATCAATCATTACTGATAATGGTTCAAATCTTAATAGTAATTTGATGAAAGCCATGTGTGAAACCTTCAGGATCAAACACAAGAATTCTACAACCTACAAACCTCAGATGAACGGAGCCGTAGAGGCCACCAATAAGAATATCAAGAAGATACTAAGGAAAATGATAGAGAAGCATAAGTAGTGGCACGAGAAGTTATCATTTGCTTTATTGGGGTATCGCACCACAGTCTGCACATCAACCGGGGCGACTCCCTATATGCTGGTTTATGGTACAGAGGCGGTCATTCCTGCCAAGGTAGAAATTCCTTCCTTGAGGATCATACAGGAAGCAAAACTCGACAATGCAGAATGGGTGAAGAGTCGTTATGCGCAGCTAGCTCTTATAGATGGAAAAAGAATGAAGGCAGTTTGCCATTGTCAGCTTTATCAGAACAGAATATCCAGAGCCTTCAACAAAAGAGTCAAGCCGAGACAGTTCACACCGGGGCAGCTAGTGTTAAAGAAGATTTTCTCGCATCAGGACGAGGCCAAAGGGAATTTCTCTCCCAACTGGTAGGGTCCGTACATGGTCCACCGGGTTCTAACAGGAGGAGCCCTCATACTAGCAGAAATGGACGGAGAAGTTTGGCCGAAGCCGATCAATTCATATGCAGTGAAGTGATACTATATGTAACCTTTATGCTTTCCTTTATTATGTAACTTGAACTACGTCTAACCTGATTCCCGTTTAAGAGGGGATACGTAGGCAGCCCTATGGGTTCGGTCACAATGCAATAAAATTTCCATTTCCCTGCTATTGGAAACTGGGGCAGAATTTTGAGGAGGACCCTCAAAATTCTAAAGCCGATTCCAGCCATTTACCATTAACAGTCGTCAGAAGCAGTAGCCTAGTAAACTGGGGCAGAATTTTGAGGAGGACCCTCAAAATTCCGGAGCAAGAGAAGTTGTAATGTCTTGAACCACATCGCAGTCGTAGGTTCATCTAAGGAAAACTATTCTCGATTATGTATTTATGTTATATTTTTTTACTAAATCATGCATGTCTGTTACCAAAGTTGCTTTGTTTAGCAACGCTACCCCAATGATACGCGCAATATCACCGGAACATAGCCGAGAAAGTCAAGTAGAGCCAGCGGGAATACGAACTAACCTCCCCCTTTACAAAACTCACGATTTTCTTTGGATGCAGGCATTTGAGTTGCAAAACCATCAAATATACTATACACTCACAAGACTCACATTACTCGGAAATACTACTCTCAGAACCATTGCACTTACTCACAGCTGCTATCCGCACACACTATCCCCAGCAGACACAGTATCCCTAGCAGTCGCAATATTGCAATCCGCTATTAGCTAAGAAAACTCTATTGCCATTTGCCATTTTACTTCCTGCATAAGGCTACCATTCTGTCTTCCTAGACTAAGCTTTATCTCCGTCTGCATTATCTGCATTGCATAAGGCTACCATTATGCCTTCCAAGGTTAAGCTTTACCTCCATCTACATTCTCTGCATTGCATAAAGCTACCATTCTGCCTTCCAAGACTAAGCTCTATCTCCATATGCATTCTCTGCATTGCATAAGGCTACAATTCTACCTTCCGAGGTTAAGATCTACCTCCATCTACATTCTCTGCATTACATAAGGCTACCATTCTGCATTTCGAGACTAAGCTCTATCTCCATCTGCATTCTCTGCATTGCATAAAGGCTACCATTCTACCTTCTGAGGTTAAGTTCTACATCCATCTGCATTCTTTGTATCGCATAAGGCTACCATTCTGCCTTCCGAGGTTAAGCTCTACCTCCATCTGCATAGGTGAAATATTGCCACTTCATGTATACCTTGCATCGGCTAAAAGATCGCCGCTTTATTTACATCTGCATGGCTGAAATATCGCCGCTTCATTTATACCTTGCATCGGGTGAAAGATCGCCACTTATTGCATTTCATCGGTTAAAAAATTGCCGCTTCATTTATACCTTGCATCGGCAGAAAGATCGCCGCTTAATTTACATCTGCATGGCTGAAATATCACCGTTTCATTTATACCTTGCATCAGCTGAAAGATCTCCGCTTTATTTACATATGCATGGCTGAAATATCGCCACTTCATTTATACCTTGCATCGGCTGAAAGATTGCAACTTATTGCATTTCATTGGCTGAAAGATCGCCTCTTCATTTATACCTTGTATCGGCTGAAATATTGCCACTCATTGCATTTCATTGGCTAAAAGATCGCCACATATTGCATCTCATGGGCTGAAAGATCGCCAAATTGTCCAAAGGCGTCATTATTCAGAGGCACCATTTTCATATCCCGAGAATGCCATTTCATGGCCTGAGGACCCCTTTATCTTTTGCATATCATTATTCAAAGGCATCATGGTTCGGAAGCATCATTCCCATAGCCCGAGAACATCATTTCATGGCCTGCGAATCCTTATCATACGCTTCATGGCCCAGGACGTCATGGTCTGAGGACGTCATCCTAACCGTCCAAAGACAACACTCATGGTCCGACGGGAACTTGCATCATGTTTAATTTTTCGCACAACATACACTTGTGTTGCTTATTTGCAGATAAAATGGCTAGCAACAACCGTCTCAGTAGGAGCGATCTCGCTCCAGTTCCCGCAGCCCTGTTAGACTTTAACCATCCATCCCAACCTAAATATCGCGTCCGTCTTTGAAGAAATCTTGATCGCCATATTCCGCCGACGGATCCTGAACTACATATGGCCTGATTCCGGTAAGGCCAGGGATATGTAGGCAGCTCAGGAACCAGAGCACGGTCAAGTTCTTCAAACCATTTTGTTCGGTCAAATTGGCCATCATATCTTTACCCGACAACTCTTTCATCCTTCCTAGGTAAAAAGGGGTAGCTGCTGATACCCAATTTTTCCTATGTATTTTTACATGCAAATACTTTCAAAATAGCATATATATGCAAATATAAGTATGTCCAAGTGTTTCAATAATTTTTCTAATTTCTAAAAGATTTTTAAACTGATTTATTGCCTATTTTAGCAGTAAAAAAACCAATAATTATTCCCAAAATTATCATTTTGGTGAATAACTTACCTTATTCTCATATTTATACCAAAATATAGCTAGTGTAATATTTATATATGTTTACAAATTTATTTGGTATTTTAAAAGCTAAATTGCATAAAATTGTAATTTTATCCTATTTTAAGATTAATAGCATTTTATAATTATGAAATTGGTTCCAATATTTTTAAATTAATATTTATATATCATTAATTGACTCAGTACCTTTAATTTATTTTCAGAAGTCATTTTACTATTTTTATAAAAATAAAAAGGGAAAAGTGGCTATTTAAAATCTGGCCCATTTTGTTTCAATTATAGCCAAAATTGGTTCCCCTAATTGACACAATTTCAAACCCAATTTCGGACCAACCCAGTTCCATTTAACCCAACCCTTAATCCATTTAAAACTACCCGACCCTAACCCATTTTAATCCAGGTCGTTGATCAATCTGATTAACGGCCACGATTTCCCCTTTCCTTTTTTAATCCGTCCATACCCCTAACCCTAACGCATTTCATTCTATCAGCCGCATCTAACTCTCTCTAAGGTTCTTGAAACCCTAATCATCTCCTATTGTCTTCTACCTTCAGCTCACCGGAATCCATGGCCTCTCAGGCCATGGATGGCTTAAACTCATCTCCCTCTGCTCTTAAACACTTGGTGTTCGAAGTTTCGAGGTCTGACCTCAATGGTGTCCGTTCAGATCCTCTCCGATTCAAGGTTCTATGGCCTCTTCGGCCTTGCTCCAGCATATCCAAGCATTATGAGCCTATTTCTGACTTATCTGACTTAGATCGGACCTTTTCCAAGCCTTTCTCGCTTTAGGGTTCCTCTGAAACCCTAGCTATTCGAGGTTTTCTCTGATTGTTTTCTTAAATATGTTCTATATTTGTGCTCTACTTGAGTTTTTAAACGTTTTCCTTAATTTTTCTTGCAAAAATTACATCTTTCCGATTTAGGGTTTCTCTGAAAAACTTAAAATGTTTCTCTGACTTTTCTTCTACTTTTCTTTGTGTGCATTTGTCTATACTATGTTCTTATGTTTTCTTTTCTACCACGCATGTTCTTCTACTGTGTTCTTATGTTTTCCTTTATCATGCATGTTATTCTGTGCTTTGTTTTTCTACTGTGTTTTGTACCATGCTCGCATGTTTATCTTGTTGTATTTTCCTATATGATCTTTTTCTATGCTTTTCCGGTATTTTTGTGTTCTTCTACTGTATGTATTTCCTACTGAGTTCTTAAGTTTTGTGTGCCTTCTACTGAACTCTATTTAAGTCCCTTCTAAAAGGTTTTCTTAAACATGTTTCTTTTACTATCGTGACTATTCTCTCATTATGCTCCTATGCTCTGTCTGCTTTGAATATTATTTGTATTTGCTTGTCTTCTCATGAGATTCTGAAAGGAAATCTCTGAGCCTGTTGCCTCCTCATCTCTGTATTTGACTCGAGTCGAAAACCCTAGAATTTGGGGGTTTCCTCCGAGTTTGGTCATATGATCAAACTAGGGTTCTGCTTGAGGACCCTAGACTCTTTCAGACTTATTTCTGGGTCTATGACAAAGTGTGAACTTCTTTTGTTTGCATACAATTCTGATTCTCCTACACTAGACTCTTCTATTGAATAGCATGACAAATTTGTTCATGTTTAACGTATCTGTGTGCTTTTATATATGAGGAATCTTTCTTCAAAATGGTTTTCCGACTTGTGATTGATTCAGAATTCCTTTTAATAAGTTTAACTGATTGGTATTGATTTTCCTTAAGTCGAAATCCTTCCCATCTTTCTGACCTGGTTCATTCATACGAAATCTCAATTTCTGATTTACTGGCTGTCAACTGATTTCCTTTCCTTATTTGCACAAACCATGTACTATCAAGACTTTGTCCTTAAATAAACCTCTATGTATTTACCCCTCTTGTACTGCTCTGGAAAAGTATTTGATTGACCCCTTTCCTTAATTATTTTGCCCGTTTGAAATCAGAATCCCTTAATTAAAGGGAGACCTTGTGTAATTGATTTTCAAACTATTTTTATTACCTATTTCTACTTGCTTTCTGCACTATAAAAGGGCACGACCCTTATGCACTTTAGGACACCTTCAATTCAATACTTCTACACTTCACACTTCACAATTCTCTTCTAAACTCATAGCATTCTGATTGCTCGTTTGCACTTTGGCTTTACAAGACTACTGCTTTCTCTTTGTTTGTTTTCTCTGAAACTGGTATGTCCTAGTTTTAGTTTTAGCATCACCCCAATGTGTTTACTTAAAGTTTTTATATCCATGGCTACTTTACTGCTTATGTAGAGTTCAATATTTAACTTAATATGCCTATGTTCTACTACTTGTTTCTACTGTGAATCTTTGCTCCCTACCCCATTACCCCTATGTGTTTGTAAGTGGTGACTTAGGGCATGGCAACATGAGTTGTTGCCCATGACTTGAGTTCTGAACCAATGAGGTCCTAACCTCTAACAGGCTGGAGGGTGTGCCAGCATATCCCATTGTTGAGTATGCCCATCAGCCTGCTTCTCTTGTGTTCTTGCAAATTCCCTACTCCTCTATACCCCTATATGCACTGATTTTTAAGTTGTTCCCTTTCCCCCATTTTCCCTTTCAGATTTCACTTCTGCACTTGCACTCTCTCCTAGCTTCTAGGTTCTGCCCTCTCTTGTGAGCCTTGCCTTAAGACCTTGAGTTCCCTCTGAACTCGGACACTTGAGGGCTGGCCCTTCCACACTGCATTTTGTTCTTAATCTGGTAATATTTGGGTGTGAGCACTGCCCGAAGTCCATATGAGGCTCTTAGGGAACTCTAACACACCCAAAGATAAGAGAAAGGCTTTGGATCATGATCTTTAGAGTTTTTTCATCTCATATTTCAGACATGGAGTCTAAATTAGGCTCCCCTTGGTTGTACCTTTAATTTTGCTTTCCTTATTTCATTCCGGGCTGTAATAACTTGTAATAAATATTGGGTATGGCTAGTGAAAAGGGAGGGAATCATGCATGCAAAGGGGTAGATATCATGTTCATAGGGAATCATTATACTTCTGCACTTCTGTATTTCATATAGATATCATGTTCATAGGGAATTATTATACTTCTTCACTTCTGCATTTTATAGAGACCATGTCTATAGGTTTCTGCACTTCTGTATTATATATAGACCATGTCCATAAGTCATTTCTGAAATTCTGCATACCATATAAATAATATGTCTATAGGACTTCCTGCAATTTGCATGTGCATCTGTTATTAGGCAAACCTATTTATAGGAGTTAAATAACTAACTGCATATAGATGACCTGCCTATAGGATTTCTTCATGTCAATAACAATGTTTTTTAAAGTCAACAACGCCTAGAAAGCATGCCTATAGGAATTAACAACCTAGTAGGAAACGTTTTCCTTCACCTATAAGTCTAAAATCGGCAATATCATTGTCCAACATCTGCAGAATCTTTTGTCAAAACTCGTCTTCCCTGAATAACTGACGACCTCTTCTAAAATGAGTACACTTCATCTTTTCTGAAACCAGTAGATATCATGCCTATAGGTTTCGTCTAACACTTAGGCAAGCCTTAGGATAAAAGTTATGACTGCACCAGTTTTCTTTGTTAATTACGACCAGCGGGCAGGTCTAATTCGGACTTCTTATCTGAAAGTATGTGATAAATCAGCCTGCTTTCCTCGTTTAAGTTTTAATTAGACCCTAATCAGTACATGCAAGACATGCTAAACTAGATGCTTTTCTTGGATTTGAGGAGGTTTATTTGAGCCATACATGTCTATGTGTTTTCCCAATACTTGCTATACATGTTTTGTTTGTCGCCTTAGTATTTTTACCTTTTGAAACCACAAATAAGCCAACTTTTTCACCATTATAGGATTAGTAGTCCCAAGCACCTCCGGGGTTGATAGAATTGGGGCGGGTAATAGCATGCAATAAGTAAACGAGACTATTCCGCGTTTTAACACCTTAACGGGGTGGAAAAGGGTAGATATGGATGTAATGACCACGCGATAATGTCACGTGTAACCCCTCATCGAGGAGCGATTACCGGACATTGTGTGGGGTGATCCATATTATTTATAACTTAGGACCCACCCCTTCCTTTACTTGTTTATTTCGTTGTTTACCTTTCAAAATTTTAAACCGTTTTTTCTCAAATTTTAGCTTGCCTTTCACTTCTTTTAATTTTATCTATTTGCAACCCTTATGTGAATTTGATAACATAATGTCACAATTATAGTATGGCCAGGAACCACTAGTGGATCCTGAGGGGTGCCTAACACCTTTTCTTCGGGATAATTTCAAGCTCTTACTCGATCTCTGGTTTTCCTAAATCAAACTCTTCTTTGTATCCTAATGCACTTTAATCATTAGGTGGCGACTCTTCTCTTTTAATACCCGTTAAAAGAGTTGTCAATGTCATAAACCTTATTTCGCGAGAAAAAAAGGGGGCGCGACATTACCCACACTAGGGTTGAGCCACAACTTTAGCTTATGGGTCGAGCTACTCATAATTGAAGAAGAAAAACAAGAAATAGATGAAGAACAACTCATATTAATTAATTGCTAAGTTAAATTACAAGATTCAATGATGAAAAGTAGATAAAATTGCCAAAAATAGCTAAGAATCTCGAACCCACGAGTGCAGCTGCTTAATTACAATAGTTGATACCCTAAAAGGTGTGCGGCCACACTAGGGCTCTAAATCTGAAGATCTGACTCTCTGAACTCAGGCACTGCGGACCGCATAGAATGGACTGCGACCGCGGAGGCTTCTAGTGCGGTCCACACAAAATGGAATGCGGACCGCATTGACTTGAATCCTTGAAACTGGCACTTCTCTGATCTTGGGTTCTGCGGACCATACTATATTGAGTGCGGCCGCATTGCCTTTAGTGCGGACCGCACAAATCCTAGTGCGGCCGCATTGCCTTCAGTGCGGACCGCCTAAATTCTAGTCCTGTCACATTGCATTTGTGCCTTGAAAGTCATGCTCTCTGAACCTCAAAATGTGGACCGCACAGAATGTCGTGCGGCCACACTAGCCTTGCTTTGCCTGAGCTTTGTCTTGTCTTGGTACTTGTGCAAGTTTCACTCCTTTTGAGCTGATCTTTGACAACTTGTCACTTTGTTGATCAAACCTGCAATCAAGCATAACTTCTGAGCCTTTTGGGACTATTTTGTATGAATTTCTAATCAAAGCATAAGCAAGGAGTATAAAATGCACTAAAATCCCTAGTTATCAAAGACCCCGAACCTGTAGGCAGTATCAGAATTGGAGATGTGGTCAAAGCTGTATTGAGCTTCTGAAAGCTCGCCTCACACTCCTCCGTCCACTGGAACGGAGCACCCTTCTGGGTCAACCTGGTAATAGGGGTTGCAATCGATGAAAACCCCTCCACAAAATGATGGTAGTAGCCCGCCAAACCAAGAAAACTGCGAATCTCAGTAGCTGAGGATGGTCTGGGCCAACTCTGCATGGTTTTTATCTTTTTTGGATCCACCTGAATACTCTCACTCGATACCACGTGGCCTAAGAATGCCACTGAATCCAACCAAAACTCACATTTCGAGGATTTAGCATATAACTTCTTCTCTCTCAGAGACTGAAGCACAGTCCTCAGGTGCTGCTCATAATCTTCCCGACTCCGGGAATACACCAGAATATCATCAATAAAGGCAATGACGAACGAGTCAAGATACGTTCGGAACACACTATGCATCAAATGCATAAAGGCTGTTGGGGCATTGGTCAGCCCAAATGACACGACAAGGAACTCGTAATGGCCATACCGAGTCCTGAAAGTAGTATTCGGGATATCTGGCTCTCGAATCTTCAACTAATTGTAACCTGAGCGCAAATCAGTCTTAGAAAACACCCGTGCGCCCTAAAGATGGTCAAACAGATCATCAATACAAGGCAAAGAATAACGGTTCTTCACTATAACCTTGTTCAACTGGCGATAATCAATACACATACGCATAGAACCATCCTTTTTCTTCACAAACAAGACAGGAGCACCTCAAGGTGATACACTGGGCCGAATAAAACCCTTATCAAGCAATTCCTGTAACTAATCCTTCAATTCCTTAAACTCAGGAAGAGCCATATGATACGGAGGAATAGAAATGGGTTGAGTGCCCGGCAACAGATCAATGCCAAAATAAATATCTCTATTAGGCGGCATGCTTGGAAGGTCAGCTGGAAACACATCAGGAAAATCCCGTACTACTGGGACTGAATCAACTGAAGGGGTATCAACACTGACATCTCTCACATAAGCTAAATACGCGTCACACCCCTTCCCAACCATACGTTGAGCTTTAAGAAAAGAAATAACTCTACTGGGAGTGTGATCTAAAGTACCTCTCCACTTAACACGTGGTAGACCTTAGCATAGCCAGCGTCACGGTTTTGGTGTGACAATCAAGAATAGCATAATGCGGCAACAACCAGTCCATGTCCAAGATAATGTCAAAATCTACCATGCTAAGCAATAATAAATCGGCTCTGGTCTCAAAACCACTATGAGCAACCAAACACGACCGATAAATGCGGTCCACGACAAGAGAATCTCCCACAAGAGTAGAAACATAGACAGGGGAACTCAAAGAATCCCTAGATACACCCAAATACGGAGCAAAATAAGAAGACACATAAGAGTAAGTGGAGCCTGGATCAAATAGAACCGATGCATATCTGTGACAAACCAATATAATACCTGTGATGACAGAATCGGAGGCAACAACCTCGGTACGGGCAGTAAGGGCATAGTATCTGGCCTGGCCTACCCCTCTAGGGCAATCTCTACTTCCCCGACCTCCACCACTAGCTGGCTGAGCAGGTGGGGTAGCAACTGGAGCTATAATCATAGTTTGTGAACTCTGTAGGGCACTTTGTGGCTGAGAAGTCTGTGGAGGTGCACTCCTCCCAAGTCTAGGGCAATCCCTCACCACGTGGCGTGTCTCACCACACTCAAAACAAGCTCTGGGAGGACGTGACGGTTGTGACTGGCTTGGACCAGGTCTGCTGGACTGACCTCGGAAAGCACCCTACGTAGGAGGCGCACTAGAAACTGGAGGTGCATAATAAGGCTCCTGAGGCCTAGTAGGAGCTGGAGCACTACTGGCTGTTGGAAGAGCTGAATGAACAGGATGACTCATATAACCCCTACCATGACGACCTGCAGCGAGGGTACAGGTACCAGAATATTGGCCCGACTCTCGAGACCTCTTTGCCTCCCTCTCCTCTCTCTCCCTAGCATGCATACCCTCAATACTCCTAGCAATGCTCACCACCTGCTAATAAGAAATATCCATCTCCAACTTACGAGCCATGCTAGACCTGATGCTGGGAATAAGGCCCTCAATAAACCGGTGAACTCTCTCGCGAATAGTAGAAACCAAGGCTGGTGCATGCCTAGCCAAACTAGTGTAACAGACAGCATATTCTAAGACAGTCATAGCACCCTGGTGCAAATGCTCAAACTCTGCGCGCCATGCATCCCTGAGGCTCTAAGGAACATACTCTCTTAGGAACAGATCTGAAAACAGAGTCCAAGTCAGTGAAGCAGCCTCATCCGGACTGTCTAAATCATAGGTGCCACACCACTCATAGGCGGCTCCTTGAAGCTGGAAGGTAGTGAAGGAAACCCGCTCGATCCTAATATACCCATGGTACGGAGAATGCGGTAGCTTTCCTCTAGAAATCCCAGAGCATCCTCTGATGCTAGACTGCTGAATACAGGAGGCTTGTACTTCTTGAACTTCTCAAGCACTGCTCCTCCTCGAAAGTCGCTACCCTATCCTCGGGCTGAACTAGCACTACAGGTGGTACAAGAATAATCTCAGGGACCTGCTCAACATGCACTTGCTGCTCAGGAGTGCGGGCAGCGGGAGTCTGTGCTCCTTCCCCGGTCTGAGATGTGACTGCAGTAAGGGGAAGCAACCCTGCCTGAGCCAAGGTGGTGTACATGCTCATGAACTACGCCAAAGTTTCCTGAAGGGCTGGAGTTGTAGTAGCAGTAGGCATATCAGGTGCCTAAACTTCGGTTGGAACTGCGGGTGGTACCTCGGCGGTAGCTCGCACAGGTGCTCTAGCTGCACCACGTGCGCATCCTCGACCTCTACTCCGGCCCCGGCCTCTGACGGTTGTAGTAGAGGGCACGGGTACCTGATCATCCCAGGTAGCACGTGTCCTCGCCATCTGTGAGAGAATAGAAAACAGAAGTTTAGAATTGTGATGTCAAAATATCGCACGACAAGGAATCAAATGAAGTGGAAATTTTTCCAAACAGTTACATAGCCTCTAGTAGATAAGTACAGACGTCTCCGTACAAATCAGCGAGACTTTCATAAACCGGCTTTTGATCCATGACTCCTATGAACTTAGAGCTTTGATACCGACTTGTCACGACCCTGGTTCACCCTCCTTGAACCATCGTGACCGCACCTAGTCTCTATGACTAGGTAAGCCTAAATTGCAGAAGAAAAACCAAAATTTGCGGAAGTAAACAATTTAAAACGGAAATAAGGTAATAATAGTGTTTAAATGTACCACTTGGCATACACCATGTTTAATTCTCAATACCAATACGTAAATCCAAGACCCAAAAATCCATGAATCACAAGCTAATATCAATACTACATAGCCTAACTCCGGAATATCTAATAAGAACAGAAAAATACAAAAGGGATAAATACTAAAAGCAGGAATAGAAAGGGACTTCTCGGTCTACGGACGCGGAAGATGTACCTCGAAGTCTCTAGAGCAATCATCTCCTCAAGGATGATAGGCCTGAGTAGCGGTACCTGGATCTGCACATGAAAAACATGCGCAGAAGGGGCATGAGTACACCACAGCGGTCTTAGTAAGTGCCAAGCCTAACCTCGGTTGGGTAGTGATGAAGAAGGTCCGGGCCCTACTGAGATTAAATAAATATAAAGATGACAGGATAAGGTAAGCAGTACAATTGAGAATTTACACTAAGAATCTATACAGGATAATAAGAGTACAATAACGGAAACAGAAATAAAGGCAAACACCAGGAAATGCCACTCATAACCTGGATGATAGCCGGGGATCTCTTGGTATCCCGAGGATCTCTTAGTATCCTCAATATATGCTAGGGATATCTTGGTATCCTCAATATATGTGCCAGGGATCTCTTGGTATACCGAGGATCTCTTGGTATCCTCAATTATATGCTAGGGGTCTCTTAGTATCTTGAGGATCTCTTGGTATCCTCAATAAACATGCCAGGGATCTCTTGGTATGTCGTACCTCAGTTCAGATCATAAATACGTACAGGGGATCTCCCGGGATGCCGTCCCGTAGTCATAAAGTAAAAATACACAATAGCAACACAAGAATACCCAATTAAGCTAAATTCCGTACCTAGTAAACAGTTAATTCTAGCCTAACATGCTTCACACAATGCAATTAAGGCAGTTTAGGCAAATAGGCAATTAAGTCAACTACACATGCTTTTCTAAACTAGCAACAGGCTAAATTCGCAAGTAGAATAAAACGGGAAAAAGAACTTAATTGAAATACTTAAGGAAAAATCGGATTTTCAACAATTAACTCAAGTACGCGCTCGTCATCTCACGTACAAGGCATTTCAATTATCAAATATATCATATCATAAGGGGGAGGTCCCCCACATAAGGTTATACAAGTCACTTACCTTGAACCGACTCAAAATCAACCTGAAACCACGCTCTTGCCACGAGTACTCGACTCCAAATGGCCCAAATTCATTCAATTCAATTTCATAATATAAATAACACTTCATGTAACTGATTATACAATTAAAGTCTAAGCTAATACGCGAAATTATGTAAAATAACCAAAATGCCCCTTGGGCTCACATCTCGAAATCAGGTGAAATTTATATTTTCAGAAACCTCTTACTCCCACGAGTCTATACATAATAAGAACACTGAAATCGGAGTCCAAATGACCCCTCAAATCCTCATTTAAAGGTATCTTAAACTCAATCCCTAATTACTCATTCTTCCCAAATCTTTCACCACTAATTAGGTCTTTAATCACATAAAAACGAGTTATGAAGTCAAGGATGTTACCTCCAAGTGATTCCCCTTTGTTTTCCTCAAGAATCTCTCTCAAAAGCTTCAAACCCGGATGAAAATGGTGAAAGAATAGCTCAAATTCGCGAAGGCAACTATTTATATGTTCGGGCCAGGATTTCTGCATCTGCGCTTTTGCAGAACAAAAGTCGCATCTGCACAACTCATTAAAACCAAATTCCGCACCTTCGACTTTCTCACCGCATCTGCGGTTACGCATGTGCGTAAATCCTTCCGCATCTGCAGCCTCTGCTACTCCTCCTTATTTTCACTTTTGCGGTGACAACGCCACTTCTGCGGCTCCCAACTGCAAGTGCGATTATAATAGATACCAGTTGAACTTGCAACCTCTCAACTTCAAAAAAATCCTTCCGTCAACCATCTGAAATCATTCCGAGGCCCTGGGGACCTCAACCAAAGGCACCAACAAGTCACAAACAACTAGCCAAACTTGTACCAATCCTTAGAACACCTAAAACAACATCGGAACCTCGAATTAATCATGGATTCAAGCCTAAGAACTCCAAAATTCTCAAAATACGCTTTCGATTGAAAAGTCTATCAAACCTCGTCTGAATGACCTGAAATTTTACACACACGTCACATTCAACACTACGGAGCTACTCCAACTTCCGAAATTTCATTCCGACCCTCGGATCAAAATCTCACTATCGGACCGGAAACTTCAAAAATTCAACTTTCGGCATTCCAAGCCTAAATTAGCTACGGACCTCCCAAACACAATCCGAACACGCCCCTAAGCCTGAAATCACCCAACAGAGCTAATAGAACCATCGGATTTCCATTCCGAGACCGTCTTCATACTGTTCCAATTACGGTCAACTTTCCAACACTTAAGCTCTCATTTAGGGACTAAGTGTCCCAAAACTCTCCGAACTCAAAACCGAGCATCCCGGCAAATCAAAATAGCATAATTAAACTTGGGAAAACAGTTAATAGGGGATCGGGGCGTTAATTCTTAAGACGACCGGCCGGGTTGTCACACGCGCATAGGTTGTTAAATCTCTAAATTCAAACACCAAGAATATGTTCTATTAACAAACATTTTAAAAAAATTAATTGACAAGTAGACAATTTCGATTATTATTTCTTTCTTTGTATTTGAAATCAGAACTTTAGTAATAACATTTACCCGTATGAAACAAGTGCGGCTAAATTTAATGTAATGCTTCAGAAGAAGCCTTCTTATTTATTTATTTTTTTAAAAAAAGAGTTGTGTCTTTCACAACAAACAATTACTACTTATATTAATTGTATTTAAAAGTTTTTTTTTCATATTCAAGTTCCATAGATATTAAATAGCCTATAAAATTGTGTTTAAATGGTAAAAGTTAAAGAATGAATTAACACTTTAACGTCAAAAGAAAAGAAAGAAGACATCTTTTAAAAATAATCTCAAAATAAGGTATTTAACATTAATTACCGAGTACGATATTTCAAATTTACAATTCTTTTAATTAATATTATAAAAAATTTCGGGAAAGATAAAACTACCAACATAATAGGTTTTGTTTCCTACACTTTATTGCTATGAGGACATTAGCAATGAGCTTATGTTTCATGTTTGTTTAGCCAGTGAACCACATTTACATGCATAAAATTCTTCCCGGCCTATGATTATATTACCAACTATACACTTTTTTTTGGAGGTTCTTTCCCTGAACTATTTTAAAGTATAATAAACACCACCCTAAATGTTGACGTGGCATAGAGAGTGTGCATACTCTCTTAAGGGCAAGTGGAAGTTACAAAAATAATTTTAAAATTGATTAACATGTACAAGTATCATCTTTTGATCGGACATTACATAATTAATTACATCTAATTAGTTAGTCTCCTTCATCTTCTCGCACGAACAAGGGGGACATCGTTTCAACGGCGAAATGCCGGAGCGGAAATCCAATACAATTGTGACGACCCGGCCAGTCATATTAAGAATTAACGCCTCGATCCCCTATTAACTGCTTTTTCCGTGTTTATTTCTGCTATTTTGATTTGCTGGGATGTTCGATTTTGGGTTTCGGAGAGTTTTGGGACACTTAGTCCCTAAATGAGAGCTTAAGTGTTGGAAAGTTGACCGTAGTCGGAACAGTGTGAAGACGGCCTTGGAATGGGAATCCGATAGTTCCGTTAAATCCGTTGGGTGATTTCGGGCTTAGGGGCGTGTTCGGATTGTGTTTTGGAGGTCCATAACTAATTTAAGCTTGAAATACCGAAAGGTCAAATTTTGAAGTTTTCGGTTCGATAGTGAGATTTTGATCCGAGGGTCGGAATGGAATTCCGGAAGATGGAGAAACTCCGTAATGTTGAATGTGACGTGTGTGCAAAATTTCAGGTCATTCAGACGAGGTTTGATAGATTTTTTGATCGAAAGCATATTTTTAGAGTTTTTGGAATTCTTAGGCTTGAATCCGATGAAAAACAGGTGTTTTGATGTTGTTTTGAGCGTTCCGAAGGTTGGAACAAGTTTGAATGATATTTTAAGATTGGTTGGCATGTTTGGTTGAGGTCCCAGGGGCTTCGGGGTGATTTCGGATGGTTAACGGAAAGATATTTTGGAGTTTGAAGTATGCAGCTTCAGCTGTTATCTGTCATAACCGCACCTGCAGTTTGGGTCTCGCAGGTGCGGCACCATAGAAGCGGCTCAGAGGTAGCAAAAGCGGAAAAGAGGAAGGGGGCCAGGAACCGCAGAAGCGGCATAAGTAACCGCATCTGCGTGATCGCAGATGCGGAATTTGACGTCGCAGGTGCGAGATTGGGTTTTTAAGTGAGAACCGCAGAAGCGGTTGCCCAACCGTAGAAGCGGTATCGCAGATGCGATTATTTGACCGCAGATGCGGAAACAGCTGGGCAGAAATATGAAATTTTGAGGGTTTTTAGTTTCAAAAGTTGGAAATTCGATTTGGAGCTCGGGAGAGGGCGATTTTGAGAGGGAATTGAAGAGGAGATCATTGGGTAACGATTCTTTAACCCTTTCAAGTTCCATCAATCCATAGTTAGTTTCATCATTTATATTCGGATTGGAGATGAAAATTGGGGAAAAGTTGGAAGAAAGTTCTTAGACCTAGAATTTAACTTTTGGTTGGGAATTTGACCTTAAATTTGGATAATTTGGTATGCATGAACTTGTGGGAGTATGAGGATTTTAAAAATATAA
This sequence comes from Nicotiana sylvestris, assembly GCF_000393655.2. NCBI lineage: Eukaryota > Viridiplantae > Streptophyta > Magnoliopsida > Solanales > Solanaceae > Nicotiana > Nicotiana sylvestris. The sequence continues at coordinate 114,717,092 of NC_091065.1, forward strand.
TTTTCCCCGATTCCGAGATGTGGGCCCGAGGGGCGTTTTGGTCATTTTATCTAATTTCGCATATTAGTTTAGAATTTTTTATAGAATCAGTTACATGAAGTATTATTTACATTATGCTATTGAATTGAATAGATTTGGGTCATTTGGAGTCGAATACTCGTGGCAAGAGTATGGTTTCGGGTTGATTTTGAGTTGGTTCGAGGTAAGTGGCTTGTCTAACCTTGTGTGGGGGACCTTCCCCTTAGGATTAGTATATTTGGTAATTGAAATGCCTTGTACGTGAGGTGATAAGTGTGTACTTGTGCTAATTGTTGGAAATCCGGTTTTTTTTAAGTAATTACTAGTATGTTTCCTTTCCTGTTTTTATTACTTGCATTATTAAGCCGTTGTTAACGTAGGAAAGCATGTCTAAGTGACTTAATTGCTTTATTTGCTCAACCTGCCTTACCTGAATTCTGTGCAGCATGCTAGGCTAGAATCACTTGTTGCCTTAATATGAATTTTTGCCATTTCTATATATTTTCCTGTTGCTGTTGTGTATTTATTTTGGGACTACAGATGTGGGATTCCAGTAGCTCCCCCTTGTTTGTCTATTTTGGGACTACGGATGTGGGATTCTGGTAGATCCCACTGCACAGTTATATGGAACTACGGGAATGCACCAGGTAGATTCCTCCAGTACTAGGTATTTACATTTGGGACTACAGAACGGGATTCCGGTAGATCCCCGTGCACTATGAGTTGGACTACGGGACGGGATCCCGGGAGATCCATTGGATATGTACATATGGGACTACAGGACGGTATCCTAGGAGATCCCTGATTGTTATTATTGGTGTTGAGCTGTATTTCCTTTTCCGTGTTTTCCTTACTTCTATATAGTTGTTGATGTCCTGTACATCCTGTGTTATTTTACTGCTGTACTTATTTATACTATTCCGTTCTATACTGTTGATCTTTATATTTCATTTAACCTCAATAGGGCCCTGACTTTCCTCGTCACTACCCGACCGAGGTTAGGCTTGGCACTTACTGAGTATCGTTGTTGTGTACTCATGCCCCTTTTGCGCATGTTTGTCATGTGTAGATCCAGGTACTGCGACTTAGTCCTATCACCCGTGAGGCGAGGTGACTGCTCTAGAAACTTTGAGGTACATCTGTCGCGTCCGCCGACTGAGGAGTCCTTTTCTATTCTAGCTTTTAAACATTTGCCCTTCTGTATTTCTTTCCCTTGTTAGATATTCTGGAGTTAAAAAATTGTAGATATCCAAAGGCTTGTGGTTTCGTGAGTTTCCGGGTTTTGGGATAGTGTACTTGATTCTGAGAATGTTGTGTTGTATATGCCGAGCGGTACTTTTTAACACTATTTTTGTCACTCTTCATTCTGTTTTAACTTGTTTTTATTCCGCATTTTGGTTATCTTCCGCAATTTAGGCTTATCTAGTCGTAGCGGACTAGGTACCATCACGATGGTTCACGTAGGGCGAACCGGGGTCGTGACAAGTTGGTATTAGAGCTCTAGGTTTATAGTAGTCATGGATCATAAGCCGGTTTATTAGAGTCTCGCTGATCGGTACGGAGATGTCTATACTTATCTACGAGAGGCTATGTAACTGTTAGGAAAATTTCACTTCATTTGATTTCCTTGTCGTGTGATATTTTGACATGACAATTCTAAACTTTTGTCTGCTATTCTCTCATAGATGGTGAGGACACGCGCTACCCTAGATGATCAGGCACCCGTGCCCCCTACTGCAGCCGTTAGAGGTTGAGGCCGAGGACGCGCACGTGGTGCAGCCAGAGCACCTGTGCGAGCTGCCGCCGAGGTACCACCAGCAGTTCCAGCCGGAGTCCAGGCACCTGACATGCCTACTGCTACCACTACTCCAGCTCTTCAGGAGACTTTGGCATAGTTCATGAGCATGTACACCACTCTGGCTCAGGCAGGGTTGCTTCCTCTTGCTGCAGCTACATCTCAGGCCGGGGGAGGAGTATAGACTCCCGCTGCCCACACTCCTGAGTAGCGAGTGCATGTTGAGCAGGTCCCTAAGATTATTCCCGTACCGCCTTCAATGCCAGTTTAGCCCGAGGACAGGGCAGCGACTTTCGAGGAGGAGCAATTGAGGCTTGAGAGGTTCAAGAGATACAAGCCTCCTATATTCAACGGTCTATCATCGGAGGATGCTCTGGGATTTTTGGATGAGAGTTACGCATTCTCCGTACCATGGGTATATCAGGATCAAGCGGGTTTTCCTTCACTACTCTCTAGCTTCGAGGAGCCGCCTATGAGTGGTGGTGCACCTATGAGTTTGACAATCGGATGAGGTTGCTTCACTGACTTGGACTCAGTTTTCAGATCTGTTCCTGAGAGAGTATGGTCCTCAAAGCCTCAGGGACGCATGGCCCACAGAGTTTGAGAATTTGTGCCTCGGTGCTATGACTGTCTCAGAGTATGCTGTCTGTTACACTAGTTTGGCTAGACATGCACCAGCCTTGGTTTCTAATGTTCGTGAGAGGGTTCGCCGGTTTATTTAGGGCGTTATTCCCAGCATCAAGTCTGTCATGGCTCATGAGTTGGAGATGGATATTTCTTATCAACGGGTAGTGAGCATTGCTAGGGAGAGTGAGGAGAGGGAGGTCAAGAGGTCTCGAGAGTCAGGCCATTTCTTTGGTGCTCGTGGCCCAGCAGCAGGTCGTCATGATAGGGTTATATGAGTCGCCCTATTCATTCAGCTCTTCTAGCAGCCAGTGGTATCCCAGCTCCTCCTAGGCCTCAAGAGCCTTATTATGCACCACCGGTATCTAGCGCGCCTCTTGCGCGGGGTGTTTTCAGAGGTCAATCCAGCAGACCTGGCCTGAGCCAGTCACAGCCACCACGTCCTCCCAGAGCTTTTTTTGAGTGTGGTGACACATGCCATATGGTGAGGGATTGCCCCAGACTTGGGAAGAGTGCACCTCCACAGACTTCTCAGCCACAGCGTGCCCCGCAGAGTTCTTAGGCTATGGTTACAGCTCCAGTTGCTACCCACCTGCTCAGCCAGCTAGAGGTGGAGGTTGGGGAGGTAGAGGTCGCCTTCGAGGGGGAGGCCAGGCCTGATACTATGCCTTTCCTACCCGTACCAAGGTTGTTGCCTCCGATTCTGTCATCAAAGGTATTATACTAGTTTGTCACAGAGATGCATCGGTTCTATTCGATCCAGGCTCCACTTACTCTTATGTGTCTTCTTATTTTGCCCCGCATTTGGGTGTATCTCGAGATTCTTTGAGTTTCCCTGCTTATGTTTCTACTCCTGTGGGAGATTCTCTTATTGTGGACCGCGTTTATCGGTCGTGTTTGGTTGCTTTTAGTGGTTTTGAGACCAGAGTCGATCTATTGTTGCTCAGCATGGTAGACTTTGACAATATCTTGGGCATGGACTAGTTGTCGCCCCATTATGATATTCTTGATTGTCACGCCAAAACCGTGACGCTGGCTATGCCAGGTGTACCGCGTGTTGAGTGGAGGGTTACTTTAGATCACACTCACAATAGAGTTATTTCTTTTCTTAAAGCTCAGCATATGGTTGAGAAAAGTTGTGACACGTATTTAGCTTATGTGAGAGATGTCAGTATTGATACCCCTTCAGTTGATTCAGTCCCAGTAGTACGGGATTTTCCCAATGTGTTTCCAGCTGATCTTCCAGGCATGCCGCCTGATAGAGATATTGATTTTGGCATTGATTTTTTGCCGGGTACTCAGCCTATTTCTATTCCTCTGTATCGTATGGCTCCTCCTGAGTTGAAGGAGTTGAAAGATCAGTTACAGGAATTGCTTGATAAGGGTTTTATTCGGCCTAGTGTATCACCTTGGGGTGATCCTATCTTGTTTGTGAAGAAAAAAGATGTATTTATGCGTATGTGTATTGATTATTGCCAGTTAAACAAGGTTATAATGAAGAACCGTTATCTTTTTCCTCGTATTGATGATCTGCTTGACCAGCTTCAGGGTACACGAGTGTTTTCTAAGATTGATTTGTGCTCAGGTTACCATCAGTTGAAGATTTCGAGAGCCAGATATCCCAAAGACTGCTTTTAGGACTCGGTACAGTCATTATAAGTTCCTTGTTATGTCATTTGAGCTGACCAATGCCCCAGCAGCCTTTATGCATTTGATGCACAGTGTGTTCCGGCCGTATCTTGACTCGTTCGTCATTGTCTTTATTGATGATATTCTGGTGTATTCCCGGAGTCGGGAAGATCGTGAGCAGCACCTGAGGACTATGCTTCAGACTCTAATAGAGAAGAAGTTATATGCTAAGTTCTCGAAATGTGAGTTTTGGTTGGATTCAGTGGCATTCTTAGGCCACGTGGTGTCGAGTGAGGGTATTCAGGTGGATCCGAAGAAGATAGAGGTCGTGCAGAGTTGGTCTAGACCATCCTCAGCTACCGAGATCTACAGTTTCCTTGGTTTGGCGGGCTACTACCATCGTTTTGTGGAGGAGTTTTCTTCGATTGCAGCCCCTATGACCAGGTTGACCCAGAAGGGTGCTCCGTTTTAGTGGACGGATGAGTGTGAGACGAGCTTTCAAAAGCTCAAGACAGCTTTTACTACAGCCCCAGTTTTGATATTGCCTACAGGTTCGGGGTCTTATACGGTCTATTGCGATACCTCGAGGATTGGCCTCGGAGCGGTGTTGATGCAGGACGGTAGGGTTATTGCCTACGCGTCCAGACAATTGAAGATACATGAGAAGAACTACCCTGTTTACGACCTTGAGTTAGCTCCATTGTTCACGCCCTGAAGATTTGGCGCCATTATTTATATGGGGTCCCCTGTAAGATTTATACTGACCATCGGAGCTTGTAGCACCTGTTCAAGCAAAGGGATCTAAATTTGCGCCAGAGGAGGTGTTTAGAGTTGCTGAAGGACTATGACATCACTATTTTGTATCACTGGGCAAGGTCAATGTGGTGGCTGATCTTTTGAGCCGTCGGGCAGAGAGTTTGGGGAGTTTGGCATATTTACCAGCATTGGAGAGGCCTATGGCGATGGATATTCAGGCCTTACCCATCCAGTTTGTGAGATTAGATCTTTCAGAGCCCAGTCGGGTTCTAGCTTGCGTGCCTTCTCGGTCTTCCTTATTTGATCGTATCAGGGAGCAACAGTATGATGACCATCATTTGCTTGTCCTCAAGGACAAGGTTCAGCACGGTGATGGCAGAGATGTGACTATTGGTGATGATGGGGTATTGAGGATGTAGGGTCGGATTTGTGTACCCAATGTTGATGGGCTTCGGGAGTTGATTCTGGAAGAGGCCCAGAGCTCACGGTATTCCATTCATCCGGGTGCTGCGAAGATGTATCAGGATTTGAGGCATCACTACTGGTGGAGGTGGATGAAGAAGGATATATTTGGATTTGTAGCTCGGTGTCTCAACTGTCAGTAGGTGAAGTATGAGCACCAGAGACCGGGTGGGTTGCTTCAGCAAATAGAGATTCCGGAGTGGAAGTGGGAGCGAATCATCATGGACTTTGTAGTTGGGCTCCCACGGACTTTGAGAAAGTTTGATGTTATTTGGGTGATTGTGGATCGGCTGACCAAGTCCGCTCACTTTATTCCTTTGTGTACTACTTATTCCTTGGAGCGGTTGGCGGAGATCTATATCCGGAAGATTGTTCGTCTGTATGGTATTCCGGTTTCCATCATTTCAGATAGAGGTACTCAATTCACATCACGGTTCTAGAGAGCCGTTCAGCATGAGTTGGGTACTCGGGTGGAGTTGAGTATAGCATTTCACCCGCAGACGGACGGATAGTCCGAGCGCACTATTCAGATTCTTAAGGATATGTTTCATGCGTGTGTTATTGAGTTTGGAGGGTCTTGGGATCAGTTCTTGTCATTGGCGGAGTTTGCTTACAACAACAACTATCAGTCCAGCATTTAGATGGCACCGTATGAGGATTTATATGGTAGGCATTGTAGATCCCCGGTGGGTTGGTTTGAGTCGGGTGAGGCTAGACTAATGGGCATAGACTTGGTTAAGGAGGCTTTAGAGAAGGTTAAGGTGATTCAGGATAGACTCCGTACAGCCCAGTCCAAACAGAATAATTACGCGGACCGGAAGGTTCGTGATGTTTCCTATATGGTTGGAGAGCGGGTTCTGCTTCGGGTTTTGCCTATGAAGAGCGTTATGAGATTTGGGAAGAAAGAGAAGTTGAGTCCAAGGTTTATTGGCCCTTTTGAGATATTGAGACGTGTTGGGGAGGTTGCTTATGAGCTTGCCTTACCTCCTAGTTTGGCAGGAGTTCATCCGATATTTCATGTTTCGATGCTCCAGAGGTATCACGGTGATCTATCGTACGTGTTGGATTTCAGTTTAGTCTAGTTGGACAAGGATCTATCCTATGTTGAGGAACCAGTGGCAATATTGGACAGGCAGGTTAGAAAGCTGAGGTCAAAGAACATTGCATCAGTAAAGGTTCAATGGCGGGACCAGCCGGTCGAGGAGGCGACCTGGGAGACCGAGCAGGATATGCACAGCCGTTACCCACATCCTTTCACTACTTCAGGTATGTCTTTATGCTTATTCAAGGACGAACGAATGTTTAAGTGTAGGATGACGTGACAACCTGGCCGGCCGTCTTAAGAATTAACGCCCTGATCCCCTATTAACTGCTTTCCCCGTATTTATTTCTGCTATTTTGATTTGTCGGGATGTTCGGTTTTGGGTATCGGAGAGTTTTGGGACACTTAGTCCCTAAATGAGAGCTTAATTGTTGGAAAGTTAAACGTAGTCGGAACAGTGTGAAGACAGCCTCGGAATGGGAATCTGATGGTTCCGTTAGCTCCGTTGGGTGATTTCGGGCTTAGGGGCATGTTCGGATTGTGTTTTGGAGGTCCATAGCTAATTTAGGCTTGAAATACAGAAAGGTCGAATTTTGAAATTTTCGGTTCGATAGTAAGATTTTGATCTGAGGGTCGGAATGGAATTTTGGAAGTTGGAGTAGTTTCGTATTGTTGAATGTGATGTGTGTGCAAAATTTCAGGTCATTCGGACGAGGTTTGATAGACTTTTTGATCGAAAGCGTATTTTTAGAGTTTTTGGAATTCTTAGGCTTGAATCTGATGAAAAATAGGTGTTTTGATGTTGTTTTGAGTGTTCCGAAGGTTGGAACAAGTTTAAATGATGTTTTAGTATTGGTTGGCATGTTTGGTTGAGGTCCCGGAGGCCTCGGGGTGATTTCGGATGGTTAACGGAAAGCTTTTTTGGAATTTGAAGTTTGCAGCTTCAGCTATTATCTGTCATAACCGCACCTGCGGTTTGGGTCCCGCAGGTGCGGCGCCGCAGAAGCAGCTCAGAGGTCGTAGAAGCGGAAATAAGGAAGGGGCCCAGGAACCGCAGAAGCGGCATAAGGAACCGCATCTGCGGTCGCAGGTGCGAGATTGGGTTTTTAAGTGAGAATCGCAGAAGCGGTATCGCAGATGCGATTATTTGACCGTAGATGCGGAAACAACTGGGCAGAAATATGAAATTTTAAGGGTTTAGTTTCAAAAGTTGGAAATTCGATTTGGAGCTCGGGAGAGGGCGATTTTGAGAGGGAATTGAAGAGGAGATCATTGGGTAACGATTCTTTAACCCTTTCTAGTTATATTCCATCTATCTATAGTTAGTTTCATCATTTAAATTCGGATTGGAGATGAAAATTGGGGAAAGGTTGGAAGAAAGTTCTTAGACCTAGAATTCGACTTTTGGTTGGAAATTTGACCTTAGATTTGGATAATTTTGGTGTGCATGAACTCGTGAGAGTATGAGTATTTTGAAAATATAATTTTACCCGATTCCGAGACGTGGGCCGGAAGGGCATTTTGGTCTTTTTACCTAATTTCATGTATTAGCTTAGAATTTCTTTGTAGAATCAGTTACTTGAAGTGTTATTTACATTATGCAATTGAATTGAATAGATTTGGGCCATTTGGAGTCGAGTACTCGTGGCAAGAGCGTGGTTTCGGGTTGATTTTGAGCTGGTTCAAGGTAAGTGGCTTGTCTAACCTTGTTTGGGGGACCTTCCCGTTAGGATTGGTATATTTGGTAATTGAAATGCCTTGTACGTGAGGTGACGAGTGCGTACTTGTGCTAATTGTTGGAAATCCGGTTTTCTTTAAGTAATTACTAGTATGGTTCCTTTCCTGTTTCTATTACTTGCATTATTAAGTCATTGTTAGCGTAGGAAAGCATGTCTAATTGACTTAATTGCTTTTTTTGCTCAACCTGCCTTACCTGAATTCTGTGCAGCATGCTAGGCTAGAATCACTTGTTGCCTTAATATGAACTTTTGTCATTTCTGTATATTTTTCTGTTGCTGTTGTGTATTTATTTTGGGACTACGGATGTGGGATTCCGGTAGCTCTCCTTGTCTATTTATTTTGGGACTACGGATGTGGGATTCCGGTAGATCCCCCTGCACAGCTATATGGAATTACAGGAATGCACCCGGTAGATTCCCCCAGTATTGGGTATTTACATTTGGGACTACGGAACGGGATTCCGGTAGATCCCCGAGCACTATGAGTTGGACTACGGGACGAGATCCCGAGAGATCCATTGGATATGTACATATGGGACTACAGGACGGTATCCTGGGAGATCCTCGATTGTTATTATTGGTGTTAAGTTGTATTTCCTTTTTCGTGTTTACCTTGCTTCTGTATTGTTGTTGATGTCTTGTACATCATGTGTTATTTTACTGCTGTACACATGATGTTGATCTTTAATGTTGATCTTTATATTTTATTTAACCTCAGTAGGGCCCTGGCCTTCCTCGTCACTACCCGACCAAGGTTAGGCTTGTCACTTACTGAGTACTGATGTGGTGTACTCATGTCCCTTCTGCGCATGTTTTTCATGTGCAGATCCAGGTACTGCGACTCAGTTCTATCACCCGTGAGGCAAGGCGACTGCTCTAGAGACTTCGAGATACATCTGTCGCGTCCGCAGACCGAGGAGTCCCTTTCTATTCTAGCTTTTAACCATTTGCCCTTCTGTATTTCTTTCCCTTGTTGGATATTCTGGAGTTAGACATTGTAGATATCCAAAGGCTTGTGGTTCTGTGAGTTTCGGGGTTTTGGGATAGTGTACTTGATTCTGAGAATGTTGTGTTGTATATGCCGAGCGGCACTTTTAACACTGTTTTTATCACTTTCATTCTGTTTTAACTTGTTTTTATTCCGCATTTTGGTTATCTTCCACAATTTAGGCTTACCTAGTTGTAGAGTACTAGGTACTGTCACGATGGTTCACGGAGGGCGAATCGGGATCGTGACAACAACGCATAATCAATCCAGAAATCAAAAGCAGATACATTTAATAACAAAAACAAAGCTACAACTAGAGGGAGCAACGAGCATGATTCAGTAAGAATCTACGAACAATCAAAACGGTCAACAACAATAGAGTTTCAGCGGAGCAAGAGTCTTCATCGGAGTTTCGTTCTCTAGCCAGATCTGACAATATCAAACAAGTATTATATAAAATCCATCAAATTAGGCTTTTGCCTTTTGGCTGGATATGGTAATGAAGGTATGCAAATAGGAAAATAAGGAAGAAGGAGAAAACAGTGAAAAAAAGTTTTTAAGTAAGAAATACACATTTTAGGCGTCTGTATTTCACCACTTCACACGCATCTGGTTGTAACTTTTTAAGGGGTAAATAATTTTACTTTAAAATAGTTCAGGGGATAATAGGATCCCCGGAAGAAAAAAGGTGCAGATAATATGATCATAGGTGGGGAAGATTTTATGCATTATCCCTACATATTACATATTGTTGTTTGATTTAAATGAATTGTCTGTTTATAGTTTAGTGCATGTTTAGGATGAACTTTTTAAAATATAGTGTTTGTTTGTAACAAGCTTTAATTTGAAATTGTTATTCTGTTTGTTACAAAATTAAAATTGCATTAAATTTAGTTTTTTGTACTTTTATTTTTCACCAATTAAAACTATTTTAATATACTAACTAAATAATACTTATTGCCAATGCAAGATGTTAAAGTTATTTAAAATTTTGGTTATTTTCTATTACAAATAAGAATGTTAATCAAATAGAAAGTACATAAACTATATACTATTACTATGATGGGAGTACTATATTTTGCTTTGTTCACCTAGCCATCTCATATTCAGACAATATGGCAACAACTGTAAAATTACAAAATAATTAATGTATACTTATTAACAAAATACAAAAATATTCATCTGGCTGGGTAATAAAGATGCTTTTGTAACAAACGTTATTTAGCTTCCTTAATATATGTTTTCTTATTTGCTCAAAAAAAAATAGGTTAAGAGATTAAATAAATATAACTAAACTTTGATTGTTCCTCTTTCTAGATGAAAAAGATATCCAATCATCTAATTAAGCTGGATAAATCAGCAACCGTACAATCATTCGCACCGATCTCATTCACTACTTTATTTATTCATGTATAATAGTTTATTCAAAGCTTTTTCCAAAAATATATAATAATATCATTTTATAAAGTTATATTACATGACTCGACATACACGTGCAACGCACGTGCCGAGAAACTATCTCTATATTATAAATGAGAACACTCTAAGTTAAAGTTAAATTACAAATTTACCCATAAAAAATTAAGTTAGGATTTTGCCCTTACAATCAAATACTATTCCAACAACATTGGTGTACAAATAGGTAAATATACAATATAAACAATATTAAAAAAAGTTAAATTAGAAAACTTTCAAAGTATAGTGAATATAGCAGTTATAAACTTATAATTAAAACTAGTAAACTTACCCGCGCTTCGCACGGTAATAACGTTCACTAATCCACTACTTTTATTACAAATGGATTGTCTTAAATCATTTTATTAGATCCCTATAAAACAAAAGGATATCTAAAATTAAAATTTTGGTTTAGTAGCCTTTTTTTATATAAGCCAGTTAGTAGTTTGCATATTTTTATAGGTATTTCTGTCTGATACATGTCAAACACAATACCTTAAGAATAGTATGATATATACACCTATAAGTAATTAATATATATACATATAAGTTAATAAAATATTAGTAGCATTTACAATTTCATTTGCAAAAGTAAACCGTAAAAATATAACCGAAGTTTTTTAGACCTAAATTGAATTCTAAAGTCTTTCTAGCTTGATCTATAGAAAGATAATAAGGTGATCATCTAAAAAAGGCAATGATGTTATATGTTGTTTTATAAAAATAAGTTTTTGATTCCCTCACTCGATCTCTCTTCCCTCTACACTCTGTATTCAATGTTCATCCATTTTCCGGCTCCCTCTTCTGTTTCCTTCATTTTCTTATCCTCTTCACCAGATGCAACTATTTATAATCATTAGATAACACTAACATTGCTTCTCATTACAAAAAATTAGTAGAAGGAAAACTAATAACTGTTTGTAGTCATTAGACAACATATAAATGTTGTTTTTTTTTATTACAAAAAAAAAGAGGAAAATAACAATAGTGTAAACTCTTATTCTTGCAATAGGATTGAATACAAAATTAAAGAGAAACGTTAAAAATGAGGAAAACGATAAAATGGGAATATATCATGTTGAGTAATAATATCCTCTTGAGTACACAGTAATAGTAGTGCTAGTGCTACAAGAGAAAATATGATCAACAGGAGAGCTAAGCGATTAGTTCCATTGAAAATAGAGTTAACCTGCATACAAGAAAATATTTATCAATGAATGAAGACTGGACTTGGAGGGTGTTTGGATTGGCTTACTTTAAATGCTTATTGGCTTTTAAGCACTTTTTTTTAGTTTGTGTGCTGTTTGGCAATGATAAAAAATGCTTAAAAGCACTTACTTTTAGGCATAAAAAGTACAAAAATAAGCCAAAAGCTAAAAATTGGGTATTATCAACTTATGATTTTTGACTTTTAGCTTAAAATAGTACTTTTTATAAGCCAATCCAAATACCCTTTGAAACTTTAGAGTGTCTCATTGAGAAGAATAATGCATATCTCTAATTTTCTTTTAGATGAAGGAAGAATACTACTACATACTTTAATAATTAAATACTGCTTTAGGTATGATAGTGATGGCAAGATTATCATTAAGAGACCACATGGTGCAAACATTCTCTCTAATTATGTGTAATGGATGAAAATAGTTAAAATCAAACCGAATCAATCTGATCAATGCCACACGGGTGATTTTGCCACTAAATATGGATATTAAAACAAAGGAAGATGAAGGAAGAACTTGAGTACATGTGAGAATCTTTAAGAAAAAATAAAACGAAGAACAGAGCAAAACAAATTACGAAAAGCAAAATATGCTAGGTTAGAAATAAAAGTAAGGAACAAAAATGTACAAAAGAAAAACAAAAACAAAGAGAAAACGAAGGAAAGGCAGCTTACATGATTTGATTTTTGTTCTTCATTAAGCTTAAAGAATTTGGTTATGTGTGGGTAATATAAAGGGAAGCTAGGGTGATTCTTCAATGAGAATTAAGAGCAGAGGCGGATCCAGGATTTAATATTTATGGGTTCCTGCAATGACTTCGAGTAAATTTTCAATAGTAACTGGGTTCACATTTAAATATTTGTAGATATTTAATGAATTTTTAGAACACATTTATACTATTTGGACAAAAGCTACTGGGTTCACGAGAACCCGTAGATGACATGCTAGATCCTCCCCTGAATTTAAGAGGTACTATCGACCTCTTCATATTTTACCGTTTCAGAAGGGTACGTTATTGATTCAAATAAAAAAATTTGACGAGGAAACTAAAGAGAAGCTGAATCTTCTTCTTGATTAATACTGATATTTGGGGTAAATTGTTGCCTTTATTGGTATGTCAGTTTTTATTGCTATGAACATATTTAATAGAAGATTTACAGGGGAGGGGAAAAGTTTGAAAGAGGCAATAATTAGCTATTAAGGTATCTAATAAAGAAACGGTTATATGTAGTCTTATAAAGATTATTGGGCTACCAAAAATAAGATAAATGCAAAAATGAGGGGAAAAACTCAACAAAAAAAAAGAGAAAAAAGATAAGTGAGTTTCTTGGCCAAAGAGAGGTGCCACCTCACACTTCTATTTCCCACAATTATTGTGATGACCCAAAATGTCATCTTTAAATTAAATAATCATTTTGATATTTTTATGACCTTGAAAAGCGATATCAATAATTCCTCGACTTGTGTGTGCAGTCCGCATAATTTTCCGGAAGGTTTTTATGTGAAAAATGGATTAAATTGTGAACTAGAGCTTTAAAACTCAACTGAGTTACTTCGTCAATATTTTGAGCAAACGAACCCGGATAAAAGTTTTGACCATTCCGATAGTTCCGTATCGTGAATTGGGACTTGGTCATATGCCCGAAAGCAAATTTGGAGGTACCTATATCAAATTATCGTCATTTAACGGAATCTAGAAATCTAAGGCTAAAGATTTCTTAAGTTTGACCGGAGATTTGACTTTTTGATATCGGGGTCGAAATCCAATTCAAAATTTTTTTCATAGCTTCGTTATGTCATTTATGACTTGTGTGCAAAATTTGAAGTCAATCGGATTTGATTTGGTAAGTTTTTGCATCGAATATAGAAGTTGGACGTTCCTAGTTTCATTAGGCTTGAATTGGGGTGTGATTCATGGTTTTTAGCATTATTTGATGCGATTTGAGGTTTCGACTAAGTACATATCATGTTTTAGGACTAGTTGATGCATTTTGTTAAAGTCCCGAGGGCCTCAGGTGAATTTCGGAAGGTTAACGGATAAAAAAAAGCTGCTGAATTTTTCTCTTTGGACAATTGCTGATTTTTCTACAGCATGTGAATAGTACCCGTGTACAGTGACTGTAAACAGTACCCGTGAACAGTACCCGGTGAATAGTACCCCATGAAAAGTGTAGTAAATAGTATCGCGTGAACAGTACCGGAACGCGTGAACAGTGCCCCCGACATTTTCTGGACAGATTCTTAAGTTCTGAAAATGGGACTCGTCCCATTTTCCATTTTTATCAAATTGGAGCTCGGGGAGGCGATTTTCGGGCGATTTTCAGAGAAAACAATGGTGTAAGAGTTCTTAACTTAATTTTGGTTAGATTATTCGAATCTATTACTAGTTTTGGCATTAAATCTGTGAATTTAGTTGGAAGAGTTTGAAAACCCTCTCGGATAGATTTGAGGATTTGAGGGTCGAAATATTATCAAAATTTAGTAATTTTGGTATGGTTAGACTCGGGGTTGGATGAGGTTACATATTTCGCAACTTTAGTCGAGTTTCGAGACGTGGGCCCCACGGGCGAATTTTAGTGCAATTTCGGATTTTTAATGGAAAATGTAGAATTTCATATGGAATTAATTCCTATAATTTTTATTGACAAAATGAAATTTTTTATGACTAGATTTGAGAATTTCGGGCACGAATTCGCGAGGCAAAGGCTTGTTGGAATTTTGAATTGGTTGCAAAGTGAGGTAAGTGTTTGGTCTAACCTTAGCTTGAGGGATTAGGAGTTGTGTCTTATTTGCTACATGTTAATTGTGGAGTACGACGTATAGGCATGGTGACGAGTATCTATACGTTGGTGTCAGACATGCTCGTGAGTCTTGTATTATAATTGTTATGACTCCGTTGTGATTTATTGTGCTTCATATGTTACTATCACCATTGTTCCCTTGTCGGGATGTTTGTTTGATATTATTGTTCCCTTGCCGAGATGTTTGTTTTGATAGTATTGTTCTCTTGCCAGGATGTTGTTGAAATATCATTGTTCCCTTGCCGTGCCGCTGACAATGTGTTGAATTGGCAGGTTACCTGATGAAGAAGCTGGGAAGGTACCAGCTGCCTGCGTGGTGTTAAACCAAAATGCTAAAGAGAGCGAAGGGGAAATCATGAACTACGTTTCATGTAATGTAGTACACTATAAGAGAGTTAGAGTACTGCAGTGGACACAATTCAAAAATAACCTTAAGGAAAGGGCTTATATAAAATAAAGAGAAATTCAAAACAAGTTAGATGCTCGTGACCCACAACAACTAATAGGGCCAACATTTTAGAACTACTATTTTTATTTTTGCAACTACATACTTTCCTGGAATAAGAAAGCCTGAAGGTGACTTAACTACTTTTTGTTAAATTTTTCTAGTCTTCCAGGCGACCGAGTGCTCCATGAACAATGAGCGCTTCCTGCTCCGCCCGCAGCGCTTGCTGCCTCTCCTCCAAACCCTCTATGCGCTCTCTGGTAGCGCGAATGCGCGCTTCTTTCCTTGCAGGATCCATTGTTCTAACACTTCTCAAAAGGAAGTTTAGCACTCTACGGTGCTCTTGAATTTCATTTTGCAGTTGCCCCATTTCGGCAGCAATTGCAGAAAGCCTGTTTGCAGTATCCATAGCCATACGTGCTAGTACTCAATTTCTTTGAAAAGAATTTGATGAAGTGAAGACACTTATCGAGCCTCCATTTATAGAGTGGTAGAGTAATCTCGCCATGCGTCAAGAATTGGATGGCAGGCACAATTCTTACTAGTTCTCCGCACAACTTTTGTGCAGTTGAAGACTATCATGCCTGTTTAATGAAAAACTGGCTGGCTCTGACTACCTTGCGGAGCAAACAAAAGATCCCAAAATCACACTGCCTGTATGAACAAACAAACTTTGCACAACCAGCTTACGTAGAAAAGATTCCATATTCTATGCCAATAGATTCGTGACATCCATGTACTGAGTCGTCAAATGAGCCACGTTAAGAAAGCCCAAGCTTATACGCATTGGCCCACAGGGTGCCCCAATAGGGCCCGAATGAAAGACCCAAGCCTACATGAATGACATGAACCATCAAAGTCCTACAAATGAAGACTTGGCCCTATCAAGCCTGCTTTCCTCGATAAAAGCCCACAGAAGGGCCAAAGCACAACAAGCCTACTCATCATCAAAGCAAGTCCAAGCCCATGCAAAAATGACCTCATTGTCATGGGAGCCCTTTCCTTACTCCTCAATATAGTCGCAGGTTCTATACATTAAGATTTGCAGCACCTATTCAGGAGCTGGGGAATCGGCTTGCAAGGAAAATCTTGATTGAAAGTCCATATCTTTCTATTTTCCTCTATCTCCGGCTAGAAAAGAATGTATGCGTCAAACTTTGATGTCTCACTGGTTTAGATACGACGAGATAATCATCAAAGTTCGGGAATCTCAACTGGAATACCTCACTGCACCGGTACCGGTTATGAGCCACATTAAGCTAGCTGAAGATGCATAGAATGCCCTGTTAGGGAGAAGCCGATTCGCCACTTTAAGAAAGTATTTTCGAACTAATGCCACATCTTCTACTTCGACAAGGCAGGTGCAAAAGGAAAAGGAGTAAGGGCTTAGGAAGGTAGCGCAGTGGAAGCAGCAATCCCTATTTCGCATAGCCCTTTATTGGGTAAAGTGAATCAGAATAGGCGGGTTGACATTCAATTAGAATAACCGATGTTGTCTCTTTCCTGCTCTCCTCTGCTACAGAATCCAATGAAATGGGAGCGGGTGGTATTCCTACTACGAGATATAATGAAATGGGAGCGGGTGGTACGCCTACCACAAGATATAATGAAATGGGAGTGGGTGATACGCCTACCACGAGATATAATGAAATGGGAACGGGTGGTACGCCTACCACAAGATATAATGAAATGGGAGCGGGTGGTACGCCTACCACGAGATACATGAAATGGGAGCAGGTGGCACGCTTGCCACGAGATACAGGAAATGGGATCAGGTTGCATGCTTTCAACAAAATGTGAAAAGAAAGTGAAATCTGCTTTTGTTTTCCTTATTCTTGTTAGTGGTTGGATTTTGATTCCTTTATAATTCTCTTGATATTCTGTTTTTACCTTCTTCTTTTTTTATGTTCAATACTCCAAATTTCAACAATTGTTACATTTTTAACTCAATTGATATCTCAACTAAATTTTCCTTAAACCGTTTGAGGTTATACTTTACTTAAAAAGGAATTTCTACTATGTTTTGATTTATTGATTTCTCGTATTAAAGGTAATGATTCATTCGATATTGTACTTTAATTGAACAGGGTATCTTCTTTATCAAATGATTTCTAAAAATAACTTCATATTTTCTGTTGATTTCCTGATTGGGTTGGAAGCTATACTCTACTTTATGTTAAGTGAATGAGGCGTCACAAGGTGACCTTTACTCGAAAGAATTATATTCGAAAGACTCTTATTTGTAAGATATTTATTTGAAGGAAATATATTCGAAATATATTCATTAAAAAGCATATTATCTTAGAGATTATTACTTGAAAGATTTATATTTGAAGGACTTGAAAAATTGATTGCACTTGTATCTATTATTTGTTGAGAAACACTTAAGGTGTTCTTGTTGCCTGCTATTTATATCACTGGTTGATCATTGTTGCCATCATTGTTATCTGCTTCGTATTATTTTTGTACGCCATAACCCATAGGTTTATTTGGTAGTCTGGTCCTAGCCTCATTACTACTTCGCCGAGGTTAGGCTAGGCACTTACCATCACATGGGGTCGGTTGTGCTGATACTACATTCTGCACTGTGTGCAGATACTGATACTGGAGTGTTTGGACCGCAGTGAGGGTGCTGTCTTCAGCCCACACAGGCGACACGAGGTAGTCGTGCAGACGTCCGCGGGCCTTGGCATCACCTCCTATCTTTTCCTTTATCTTGTTTCCTTTACTCATTTCAGAAACAGTGTATATTTTATCTTTCAGACTTTGTATGTAGTATTATTATACTCTCTGTGAAGCTGTGATACTAAATTCTGGGTAGAGTTGTATTTAGACTTTCGCTGTTTTGTATTAAGATAAATTGTCAGATTTTGTCTTCCGCTTAATTATTTTTCGCTATTTGCATGATATCTACTCATCATTGATAATGGTTTAAAACTGGGAAAGTTTAAGTAATTAGGATAATTTGGCTTGCCTAGTTTTCACCAGTAGGCGTCATCACGGCTCTCGAAGGTGTGAAATCTGGGTCTTGGCAAGTTGGTATCAGAGCTCTAGGTTACATAGGTCTCACAGTTCATAGACAAGCTTAGTAGAGTCTGAGGGATCGGTACGGAGACGTCTGTATTTATCCCCCAGAGGCTATAGAGTTAGGAAAAGTTTCACTTCCATTCTTCTCTGTCGTGCGATTTTGTTCTCTCATTGCTAAATTGAAACCTCTACTCTTGTCCTTTCACGAATGGCAAAGTCACGTACCACTTCTTCAACCGAATAACAGCACAGACCGGTGATAGATCAACTACGTCTTCGGAGGCTTTGTGGAGGTTGGATAGGTTTCACCAAGCCCTTCGCTACCACTTTCAGCGGTGCATGTTTTGAGGACCCACAGGATTATCTTGACCGATGCTATGAAGTATTGCAGAACGTGAGAATAGTCGAAAGCGATGGGGTTGATTTTTCTGTGTTTCAGATGACAAGTAGTGGTAGTGGAAAGATAATGTATTTACTAGACCAGTTGTGGTTCCGACGGAAGATGCAGATGTATCAAGATATCACCTATGAATCATGTAAGGGTTCAACGTACCTTGACGTCTCATTGATTTATTTGAGTTGTGAAGGTCAAATATTGTGGATTATCGGATATTGTGACCTATGGCTTCGTGCCAAGTGAGGGGAGTCCACTATCAACGATCAAATTGCGGGGTCATGTGTTATACCAATTTTGGCCTGAGATGTATTTATGTGGTATTGAAAGGTTTTCCAAAACTTGTATATGATTAAGAGCTGATATTTGAATGTGATGATGATGAGACTTGAGATATTCCCGCGTCCTTAATAATTCTACATTTCAATATCAGTGGGGTCATGGAAACATATTCAGTATACTCGTAGTGCTTAAGTTAATCACAACACTCGTGTGGGGCAGTCATCTTTTAATGTACCAATGGCATGGAATTTCCTGCAATGGTTATTTAAGTTATCCGGTACAAACTCAGTATGAGCAGTCGAACTGCGGATGAGTTGCTATGAAAATGGTGATACTAGGAACATCCTGAGAAATTATCCTAGACTTGGGAGAGACATATTTCGTCAAAGCAGTCAGGCTACGTGCCCATTGCAGTTACTACTCCACTTACATGACCAACCATAGGTAAGTGTCAAGATATTAGAGGTGGAGGTGAGACTCCTAGAGGTGGAGACCCAGTCCGTTGATATATTTTCTATGGTATGGTTGAGGTTCCTACACCAGACGAATTGTTATAAGTGCGGTCTCGAATTATTATAAAGTCAAAATTTCCTTAACTTGATTCGTTTTGAGTATCGAGGAAAGTTCTCCTATTGTGCTCCATTTATGAGTAAGCTTCGTAATTCTTAAATCTACATATGTGAATACTTCTGTTGGGAGATTATATGGAGATAGTCATGTCTATCATTATGTGTTGGTCACTAAAAATAGTTGTGAGGTTAAAAGTGACTTTTGTGAATCAATTCAATGAGTTTGATGTAATTTCTAAATAATTGATTTTAGTTGTAAATTATATGCCCTACCGGTATGAGGGATCATTGTATGTTGTGATTTTGTTTAACCAAAATTATTTGAAGGAAGGAAGAAAGGAAATGAAAAATTTAGTTGGCACAATGTGAAAAATACTTGTGATTCAGAGTTGAGGATGAGATCCTCACATTTTTATATGATATGAAATATTTAAACCGGGCTACAAGCTGAGGCGGATGTTATATAAGGACGAGGTCCTGGTGGTGAAAATTTTATGTGTTTAAATTCTCCTTTTGTGAAATTAAAAATTTGTGCTATAGTACTTGTAGGGAGTCATCCCTATTAGGCTTATTTGAAAATTCTTGTATGAATATCTCTGTGCATAATTTGCCAAAATTATATTGTAACTATTGAGTTTTAGCCTACAAGGTGAGAGCCCAGGTGGCGTTAAATTGTGACTCGTTAATTCAGGTAAGTAATTATAAGATCTGCATGCCTTGTTGTTAGTAAACTGGAGGTTCGAAACGAAATTTTGTTAACATGAGATTAATTGGCGATGTTGTAATCTATTATGAACAACCATTAAGACCAGAGATGTGGTTATGGTCATACATATTATGTGTTTTATGTCAAGATATCATTGTGATAATGTCGTGCTTGTAATGCGGAGATTAGTGTTATTGATATATACGTTGTGGTGCGTTATTGGGTTGTGGACATGTTGTTAGGAGTTGTTTTGGTGTTACTCTGACAGGTGGATAGGCCCAATTACAGGAGAGACTCTGCCGAAATTTCTGCAAAATTTGGGAGTTAGAAAAATTTGGGATATTGAAATGTGCAAAGAAAGAGATAAGTTATATTATGTGTTGGAGGACAGACTCTACTTCTCATTTGAGAACGAATGACCCGAAGGCGGGGAGAATTTAATACCCCGTATTTGATGGGTACATAAGCACGAGTTGCTATAGCCATTCGAGACTAATATCATGTGTTGACGTGAAAATCAGACATTTCTGAAAATGATTGGAGTGTAATAAATTTGTTCTTCAAGTTTACAAATATGGATAAAGGAAATAATCTCAATTGAAATGGTGTTGTCGGACTTATGTCTAATGCGGTGATGTGGGATCAATCGCGAATATTTGTGTAGAAGTAAAAGCACCAATTTGGTTACCTGAGAATAATTCTTAGTACGTTCGAGGACGAACGTTTGATTTAGAGGTGGTGAATGTGATGACCCAAAATGTCATCTCTAAATTAAATAATCATCTTGATATTTTTATGACCTTGAAAAGCGGTATCAATAATTCCTCGACTTGTGTGCGCAGTCCGCATAATTTTCCGGAAGGTTTTTATGTGAAAAATGGATTAAATTGTGAACTAGAGCTTTAAAACTCAACTGAGTTGACTTCGGTCAAAATTTTGAGCAAATGAACCCGGATAAAAGTTTTGACCATTCCGATAGTTCCGTATCATGAATTGGGACTTGGTCATATGCCCGAAAGTGAATTTGGAGGTCCCTATATCAAATTATCGTCATTTAACCGAATCTAGAAATCTAAGGCTAAAGATTTCTTAAGTTTGACCGGAGATTTAACTTTTTGATATCGGGGTCGAAATCCAGTTCAAATTTTTTTCATAGCTTCGTTATGTCATTTATGACTTGTGTGCAAAATTTGAAGTCAATCGGATTTGATTTGGTAAGTTTTTGCATCGAATATAGAAGTTGGACGTTCCTAGTTTCATTAGGCTTGAATAGGGGTGTGATTCATGGTTTTAGCATTATTTGATGCGATTTGAGGTTTCGACTAAGTCCGTATCATGTTTTAGGACTGGTTGATGCATTTTGTTGAAGTCCCGAGGGCCTCGGGTGAATTTCGGAAGGTTAACGGATAAAAAAAAGCTGCTGAATTTTTCTCTTTGGACAGTTGCTGATTTTTCCACAGCATGTGAATAGTACCCGTGAACAGTGACTGTAAATAGTACCCCGTGAACAGTACCCCATGAATAGTGTAGTGAATAGTATCGCGTGAACAGTACTGGAACGCGTGAACAGTGCCCCCCGACATTTTCTGGACAGATTCTTAAGTTCTGAAAATGGGACTCGGGGAGGCGATTTTCGAGCAATTTTCAGAGAAAACAACGGTGTAAGTGTTCTTAACTTAATTTTGGTTAGATTATCCGAATCTATTACTAGTTTTGGCATTAAATCTGTGAATTTAGTTGGAAGAGTTTGAAAATCCTCTCGGATAGATTTGAGGATTTGAGGGTCGAAATATTATCGAAATTTAGTAATTTTGGTATGGTTAGACTCGGGGTTGGATGAGGTTTCATATTTCGCAACTTTCGTCGAGTTTCGAGACGTGGGCCCCACGGGCGAATTTTAGTGCAATTTCGGATTTTTAATGGAAAATGTAGAATTTCATATGGAATTAATTCCTATAATTTTTATTGACAAAATGAAATTGTTTATGACTAGATTTGAGAATTTCGGGCACGAATTCGCGAGGCAAAGGCTTGTTGGAATTTTGAATTGGTTGCAAAGTGAGGTAAGTGTTTGGTCTAACCTTAGCTTGAGGGATTAGGAGTGTGTCTTATTTGCTACATGTTAATTGTGGAGTACGACGTATAGGCATGGTGACGAGTATCTATATGTTGGTGTCAGACATGCTCGTGAGTCTTGTATTATAATTGTTATGACTCCGTTGTGATTTATTGCGCTTCATAGGTTACTATCACCATTGTTCCCATGCCGGGATGTTTGTTTGATATTATTGTTCCCTTGCCGGGATGTTTGTTTTGATAGTATTGTTCTCTTGCCAGGATGTTGTTGAAATATCATTGTTCCCTTGCCGGGAAGTTGTTATATTGCTCTTGTTCCCTTGCCGGGATTCCTTGTGTTTATTGTTGGCTTGTAACTGCGAGCGGGTGGTACGCCTACCACAAGATATAATGAAATGGGAGCGGGTGGTACACCTACCACAAGATATAATGAAATGGGAGCGGGTGGTACGCCTACTACGAGATATAATGAAATGGGAGCGGGTGGTACGCCTACCACGAGATATAATGAAATGGGAGCGGGTGATACGCCTACCACGAGATATAATGAAATGGAAACGGGTGGTACGCCTACCACAAGATATAATGAAATGGGAGTGGGTGGTACGCCTACTACGAGATACATGAAATGGGAGCGGGTGGCACGCTTGCCACGAGATACAGGAAATGGGATCGGGTTGCATGCTTGCAACAAAATGTGAAAAGAAAGTGAAATCTACTTTTGTTTTCGTTATTCTTGTTAGTGGTTGGATTTTGATTCCTTTATAATTCTCTTGATATTCTGTTTTTACCTTCTTCTTTTTTTATGTTCAATACTCCAAATTTCAACAATTGTTACATTTTTAACTTAATTGATTTCTCAACTAAATTTTCCTTAAACCGTTTGAGGTTGTACTTTACTTTAAAAGAAATTTCTACTATGTTTTGATTTATTAATTTCTCGTATTAAAGGTAATGATTCATTCTATATTGTACTTTAATTGAACAGGGTATCTTCTTTATCAAATGATTTCTAAAAATAACTTCATATGTTCTGTTGATTTCCTGATTGGGTTGGAAGTTATACTCTACTTTATGTTAAGTGAATGAGGCGTCACAAGGTGACCTTTACTCGAAAGAATTATATTCGAAAGACGCTTATTTGTAAGATATTTATTTGAAGGAAATATATTCGAAATATATTCATTGAAAAGCATATTATCTTAGATATTATTACTTGAAGGATTTATAGGCGAAAGATTTATATTTGAAGGACTTGATAAATTGATTGCACTTGTATCTATTATTTGTTGAGAAACACTTAAGGTGTTCTTGTTGCCTGCTATGTATATCACTGGTTGATCATTGTTGTCATCATTGTTATTTGCTTCGTATTATTTTTGTACCCCATAACCCATAGGTTTATTTTGTAGTCTGGTCCTTGCCTCATCACTACTTCGCCGAGGTTAGGCTAGGCACTTACCAGCACATGGGGTCGGTTCTGTTGATACTACACTCTGCACTGTGTGCAGATACTGATACCGGAGTGCTTGAACCGCAGTGAGGGTGCTGTCTTCAGCCCACACAGGCGACACGAGGTAGTCCTGCAGACGTCCGCGGGCCTTGGTGTCACCTCCTATCTTTTCCTTTATCCTGTTTCCTTTACTCATTTCAGAAACAACGTATATTTTATCTTTCAGACTTTGTATGTAGTATTCTTATACCGTCTGTGAAGTTGTGATACCAAATTCTGGGTAGAGTTGTATTTAGACTTCCGCAGTTTTGTATTAAGATAAATTGTCAGATTTTGTCTTTCGCTTAATTATTTTTCGCTATTTGCATGATATCTACTCATCACTGATAATGGTTTAAAACTGGGAAAGGTTAAGTAATTAGGATAATTTGGCTAGCCTAGCTTTCACCAGTAGGCGCTATCACGACTCTCGAGGGTGTGAAATCCGGATCGTGACAATTATACATATATATAGATTATATATATATATATGTTATTCATAGTTAATGGGTGTGAGAAAGAAATTTTCGTCTTCTACTAATTAATGTCAGCCTTTCTCTCCTTTTTCATTTTTTGGCCGTTATTTAAGAAGTGGAAGAGGCGTTATGCCTATATTTATGACTATACGAGTGTTACTCCGTAATTGAAATCATTACACTACCTTAATTTGTGACCATAATTATTATTATCTCGAAGTAGTTCAATGTTGAAACGGTGCAAAATAACTAATGAAGAAGATTTATTAGCCTTTAACAGATGGACACTATTATGAAATCATCCAAATTAAAGAATGTTGAGACTCAATCTTTCCCTATATATTTTTATAGACATATATACTTTCAAAATAGCATGTATATATATATATAAGCATGCACAGAGTGTTTATAATTTTTCTATAATTTCAAAGGCTTTAAAATAATTTAATTCTTTCCTTTTTACTTATAAAATTTTCAATAATTATCCTTAAATTTATTGTTGTGGTAATTTAGCCATATAAAATCTATATTTATGCCAAAATAGTGCTTAAGTATTTTTAGTGCATTTTTTATAATTGCATTTGCATTTTTAAAAGTAATTTGCATATATTTGCAATACTAGCCCTATTAACGCATAATTACATTTATATGCATAAATGATCTTCTATTTTTTTAAAATGTTAAATATCTATTTTAAATTATTTTAGTATAGGAAATTATTTTTTAGAAATCATATATTATTTATTATAAATTATATAGGTTTAATTGGCTATTTAAAACTACGCCAAATTGTATTTCAATTTTAGCCTAATTTCAACCCAACACCTAGCCCAATTCTTAATTAAATTACCCGACCCAGGCCCCCTAACCCTAATCACTTCTCTACATCCACCGCCCTAAAATCCTCTGCTCTCAAAATACTCTCAACCTAACCCTAATCTTCAACCGCCGACCTCCTATCTCCGGCCATCTCCGGTGACCTCTCATCGTCTCTTAAGCCTCCAATGGCTTCTCTCATGTCATGCTTGCCTTCTCTAAGGTTTTCAAGGGCCCAGGGCCATGACGACTTGCATCTAGGGTTCATCTCGTGCCTGTTATTGGCTATTCCAGTGTGATTTCAAGCAAAATCATTCTATATTTGCTACGATCTTTGGGTTTCTGGACAGGTTTCTTCATCTCTATATGGGTTCTTTCGAAACCCTAATTTCTTTTCTACACCTCCTAGATCTGTAGGGATTTAGGACGATTTGAGTTTGTTTCTTGAATGTTTTACACTGTCCTTGAGGTTCTTTACAAGAATCATATGATTTCAAGTGTTTTTCATCTTCTTCTAAAACTAGGGTTTTCGGAACTTCTTTTTAAAACCTTGTTTAACTGATTCTTTGTGTTTAAACTTCTATTTCTCACATATCTTGACTGATTCTATGAGTTTACTACATCTTTAACTCGTCTATGTTGAAAGCCCAAATTTTTTAGGGTTCTTCATTTGGTTCTGTGTATCAGCATGACTGACCGGTTCTCGTTTTTGAGTTTCTGTGATTTCTAGTGACTATCTTGCCTTGATATGTTTCTACTGAGTTTCTTAGCCTGAATTTACACTGATTCTATATGCTTATGTTCATCTTGACTGTTCACATCAAGACTTGTATCTTTCTCACTAAATCAGTATTGTTTAACTTTCATGTTTGCTAGAGTTGCATGTCGACTCTTGACTATCCAAGTCTTACTTTATTTATATGCTAAACAATGACTCATAACTTTCTTTTTGATTGATTCTGAATTCCCTGTTTCTTGGTCTGATTTGAACACTGTCCTTTAAACCTTCGATTCCTACCTTTCTACTCAATTTGATTGATTTTCTTACCTTGTCTGCATTGGTACTTGATTCTTACTGACTATCTCTTTAATTAGAGTTTTTTGAACCTAGCCCTAATTGTTTACTCTATGCCTACTATGTTTGAATTATTTCCCTTGTTTGTTATGCTCCAGTTACACATTGATTTATTTCCTTATTTGTTACTTGTTCTTACCGTTTGAATTGATTCCCTTAATTAAGGGAGTAATTGTACTAATTTTACTCTAATTGGTTTTGAGTTCCATAATTACTATACAATTGTGATTCTTGCCTTATTTTACCTAGTTTCGAACTACTATATATATGCTCTCTCATTAACAATCAAAGCACACGAACATATTGGTTCAAAAAAAACTCTCTCTCACACACTCAAAACTTTCTGCTCTCTTGTGTGTTACTTACTACTATTCTAAGTTAGCCGGCTGCAAGCCAAGGCTAACTATTAGGCTCTCTTTCACGTTGTGCTTGCTGTTTTCTTCACTGGTATGTGCTGATTTCGATTCCAGTTTCAAAACAATATGTTTCTTCTACTACTTCAGTTTGTCATGTTTCTAATATGCTTCTGTCTATGGTCTTGTTGTTCAACCTGCAACTAACATGTCTACTTCACTGTCTTCTTTACTGCATGCTTCTGAATATGTCTAACCCCCTTAGGATTAGCCTGCTCATGAATCCCTTTCTAGTATACCCCCCAATGTGACTCTTCTTTACTTATGTTTCTCTGATTTCTGGCATGCACCTTCCTGTGTAAAGTAGTTGGCTATCCTAAGTCTGTCTGATTCTGTATTAATTCTGAAGTTCATGCTATACCTTAATCTCTAGAACCCCTTTCAGGACTTCTCTGATTTTGTACCTATGTGCATCTTTGCCTACTATATGCCCTTTACTTGCCCCAAATCCCCCATTACCCCTGAGTGAATGTTTGTACCTGTTTAAGTGCTGATGAACCTCTTCTGGTTTTGTGTTTGGTTTGTTGTTTGTTGATCACCTTACCTTTTTTAAAATTGTCTTATTGAATAACTCCCTATGTTGTTTTTACAAAACTATTTCAAACAAGTATCTTTTAACACTGTTTTCTTACTAAAACCCTTTCAAACTATGTTAAGCACCCCACTCTACTCTTAGGTCCTTAAATTTTGCCCCTCCAGTGTGTGACTACCTTGGGATCCCTATGAGATTCCTCTGAACTCTAACACACTGGATCTGGCTCTTCCACACTACACTTACTCAGTTTTGGTTATAAAGTCTAGATGTGAGCACTGCCCGGGATCCTTGAGATCCTTAGGGAACTCTGACGTACCTAGACAATGATATTGTCTATGGAATTTGGCATCTGAGGCTATTGAAGGTTTGGGAAATCACTTGGGCCTGCTTTAGGCTCCCTATAGTGTAACTTCTTCTTTTTCTTTTATCTATTTATATAATTCATTCATCTGGTTTGTAATAATTATTTGTAAATAATTATTTGGGTGATTAGTGAAAAGTGGTGGGTAGTTACATATCTGTGGGGTAGTATGGGTAGAAACCATGCCTATAGAATTTTATACTTGTTATATGTGCTTTACCATGCTAGAAACCATGCCTATAGGACCATATTAATATACTTGTTATGTTTGCCTTACCATGCTAGAAATCATGCCTATAGGGTCTTGTAACGATCCGATCAGTCATTTTGAGCTTTTGCACTTTGCTCGCCAGTTCTCGGGCATGACTTGCCCCGTGTGATGTATTATGACTTATGTAAATCGTTGGTTTTGATTTTCAGGGTAATCAGAATGAATTTGGAAGAACAGTTCTCAGTTTGAAGCTTGAAATTTGAAAGGTTTGACCAAGATTTGACTTATTAGTATATGATCGCGGATCGGAATTTTTATGATTTAGATAGCTCCGTTAGGTGATTTGGGACTTAGGAGCATTATTGGAATGCATTTTGAAAGTCAGTGGAAGGTTTTGGCTCGAATTGGCAAAATTAAGATTTCAGCATTTTTCGGTTGATAGGTGAGATTTTGATATAGAGATTGGAATGCAATTCCAGAAGTTGCAGTTGTTCCGTTGTGACATTTGGATGTGTGTGCAAATTTTCAGGTCATTCGGACGTGGTTTGGTTGGGTTTTTTATCAAAAGCGGGATTCGGAAGATTTTGGAATCCTAGGCTTGAATTTGATGTGATTTTGGTGTTTTAATGCGGTTTTGAGCATTCTGAAGGTTGGAACGAGTTTGAATAAGGTTATGATATATGTTTGTGCTTTTTTTGAGGTCCTGAGGGCCTCGGAGTGATTTTGGATGGGTACTGGAAGGATTTGGAATTGAGTTTTGCAGCTGAAGCATTTGGTTCTGTCATAATCGCACATGCGGTTGGGAGACCGCAGGTGCGATGATCGCAGAAGCATAAGGCAGCCACAGATGCGGCCAATGTGAAGTCCTTCAAGAACTGCAGAAGCGGTCTCGTGGGCGCACCTACGATAGCGCAAGTGCGAGTTTTTAACCGCAGATGCGGTGGATCTGGTCGCAGAAGTGGAAAATGGACCTCAGGTGCGAAAATGCCTGGGTCAGAAAGTATAAAAGGTTCTCTTCACGATTTTGAGTGGGTTTTCACCATATTTCATTCGGGAAAAGGCTTTGGAAAGATAATTGAAGAGGGAATTCAAGAGGGTTTCGTGGAGGTAAGATTTTTGGATCTTAAAATTGTTTCTATGATGATTTTAACATTGTAAGCTTGAAATCTATGGGGAAATCAGTGCAAAAGTGGCTAATTAGGGCTTGAGATTAAGAGACCTTTGAGTGGGGATTTGAGGAATCATTCGAGGTCCGATTTTGATGTTCTTGAAATGTATAGACTCGTGGGAGGATGGGGATTCTATTGATGTTAATTTCGTCGAATTCCGAGACGTGGGCCTGGGGGCTAGATTTGAGCAATTTCGGGATTTTTGATGTAAATTGGATATTTTTGAGTGGGCTTTGTTCCCTTAGCATATTTTAATGGTTATGTACTGATTGTTGCTAGATTTGGAGCATCCGGAGGTCGGTTCGTAAGGGCAAAGGCATCGTGGGCTAGAGTTTGGACCGGATTGAGGTGAGTAATGATTGTAAATGATGTTCTGAGGCTATGAAACCCCAGATTGCACATCATTGTGCTATATTGAGGTGACACACACGCTAGATGACGAGCATGGGGTCGTGCACTATTGGAGATTGTGACTTAGTCTGTCCCGAATGACTATTTTACCGCGTATTTGACTGAAAATATATTTAATATCATCATGTTTTGGGCTGAATGTCATACTTGGGCTTCGTGTCAACTATTAGAACCCTTAGGGGATTTTATTGATATTTCCTCACTATCTTGACTTTATACTTGAACTCAGTCATGCTATATTTTATTGTTTTCATAACTCGGCCATGTTTACTCTGTTTTAATATATCAAATAATATTTTGGGCTAAGTATCATGTTTTACTGTTGCTCGAGTGGCTTATGTGATTTTGACTGAGTAAGGCCGAGGGCCTGTGCTGTGAGGATACTTTTGGGTCGAGCTGCACGCCGCAACGGTAATACACTGATTATGATTATGAGGTCGAGGGCCTGAGATATGTATGCCCCGAGGTGGCTTGTTGATATGAGGCCGAGAACCTAGTGATGATACCACGAAATGGCTTGATATTGCGCTTGGGCCGAAAGGAGCCCCTCCAGGAGTCTGCACACCCCCAATGAGCGCGGGTACCCATTGTGATGTGAGATATAGCCCGAGGGGCTGGTACTGTTGACATTGTGCCCGAGGGGCAATCCTTTATATGCTTACCTGTCTTATTTGTCTGTCATTTACCTGTTTAATTGCGTATTTGTGCCCGAGGGTCGGATTTTCTGGGCTTATCTATTCTAATTGCTTTGCATTCAATTGCTTAATTGTTGAAAAGTCATTTTTAAAGAAGTTTAAACTAAGCTAAGATGCTTTAAGAGATTTCACAGCTTCATTGCTTTCTTACTGGTTTTGTACTACTTCTATACAGCATATTAATGTACTTTTCGTGATTTCCTATCACTCAGTCTTTAGTTATGATTATTACTCACTGAGTTGGAGTACTCACTTTACTCCTTGCACCCCGTGTGTAGATTCAGGCATTGCTGATACTTTTAGTGCGAGTTGAGAGCTCCCGGCAGACTTCGGAGTCCACGAGGTAACTGTTTGGCGTCTACAGTCCCGTATTTCTCCCCCTTTATCATTTCTATTTCTTTATCATACCTTTTGTAATAGCTTATAGACTTTTCCAACTTGTATTAGGATTAATAGATGCTCATGACTAGTGACACCCCGGTATCGGGCTGTGTTGGGTTGTATTCCGCAAATTATGCTATTATCTGCTACTTTGAGGTTCTATTTATTATGCTTAGACTTATTCCTTATGGTTTAACTGTTAAAAATTAAAATGGGAAGTGTCGGCTGGCCTTTTCTTCATGAGAGAAGCCATCACGATCGGGTCCGGGTTTAGGGTCGTGACAGGTCTAAGTGGTTCCAATAATAGAAATCATGTCTATAGGTTTAAAAATCAACTCCTTAAGTAGATACCATACTTATAAAATGTGATCAGGTTCAGTTTCTATTACCACGGGTATTTACATTTGTTTTTAGTAGATATCATGCCTATAAGTTTCTAACATCAGTTCTTAACAATTAGATACCATGCCTATAGAAATTAAAAATCAGAAATCCTGCCTATAGAAATTAAAATCAATTTAGTTATATAAGTCAGTCCAATTCGTGTTATTGGTTTAATCAATTGTTTACTTCTTTAATCGATCTTTTAAACATTGCATTCATTCACTACTGCTAAAAAGCATGCCTATAGGAACTCAAGAGTCTTATCATGCTCTTAGGACATCACTATTCTGCGTTTAGGCAAGCCTATAGGGCGATTTTAAATTCTGCAACTCTGATAACTGTATCTTTTTTTGCTATTTAAAGTTGTTCAGATTTAACAGGTTTAAACTCAGTAGGGAAACCGATTAGAACCTTACTGTCAAGTTTATAAAAAACAAGTTGCATACTTCTATGCATTGACACCCATTTAGATGTCCTGTTTAGGTCTTTTCTCTAATAAGAACTGATCTTGTTTGTGTTTAAGATGTGTTGCTTATGTGCATTACTTGTGGAGGTAAACCTGGGCCTCTTAACTATTTCTTTCTTTATTTAGTTGTTAAGTCCTATATGTTCTTGCATGTCGCCTAGAATTTTCTCCTTTTAAAACACCTTAGGGGTTGTCTAGAACTGCCCTGATTTAGAGGTCCTAAAATACCTCCAGGGACACAAGGAAGGGACGGGTAGTGCACGCATAGGCATTGTTAAAGTTATTAGAATGCTTTAGGCTATGACCAAGGGGAGGGACTTGGGTAGAACAGGATATGATGACTACGCGTTAATGCCACGTGTAGCCCCTCGTTGAGGAGTGTTTACCGGGCATTGCGTGGGGTGATCTTGTAGGCTAACCAAACTAGGACCCATATTTCCCAAATTCCCTTTGCTTAAAACTTTACTTTCTTTTTTATGCACACAACTTGTTCAAATTCTGTGTCTTATTATTTGAGTCATACAATGTCTGACATGCTTTATTTGCAATTATTTGTTTCAACTATATATTTGTTAAAGGACTAATTCATAAATATAAGTTCGGTCGGGACCAACCGTTGTGGACTGAGAGGGGTACCTAACACCTTCCCCTCAAGGTTATTTCGAGCCCTTACCCTAAATTTCTGGTAATGCAAACCAATCTAAGAGTTAATCGCTCTAGGTACCCTAACGCACCATAATCCGTTAGGTGACGACTCTTCAATATACCCAATTCCCAAAAAGAAATGAGTTATTACCCATAAATGTCAAAAAAGGGAAGGAAAGGAGGGGGCTCGACAAAGAAAATATTTCAACTCATTTTGGAATAATACTTTCTGATTGAAAAAAAGAGAAGAAATAGAAGGAAATCATTTGTCATGGATGTACAGTCCTCTATTTGATTATCGATAATATAGCATATGACTCTGTTATATTCTTCACCACTAACTTATTTTGTTTTCTAATTTTCTCTCTAGATTATCTATGGCTACAAAAGCAAAGAAGGTTGTTGACAAGAAGCTAGAAGAGGACAAGTGCGAAAGTTCAAAAGAAGAAGAAGAGAAGAGCTCTTGCAATAAAAGAGTCAATATTTAGCAATCAAATCAGGTCAATCAATTTATTCTTTGGTAATCCATTTCACTAGTTAATTCTCTTTCATTACTAGAATTAAGCAGATGCACTGTTACTTCGAGAAAAGTTTGGTTTTACTCACTATATAATTGAATTTTCTTATTCATACTTGGAGTTAAGTATAATGGTCCCGGAAAGCTATGCAACCCATATTTTAAAAGTAATTCTTGTATCATTTTGGCATAGTTGTGTTCACTTTCTTTTGTTTTTAATTCTTTTTTTTGTGTTTTTAATTCTTATCTACTATTTTATGCATAATAGACAAATACTGGATTAAGTTTATTGGCTATCTGACGAGTACTTCATTTCACAATAAGCATTTTCCTAAAGAAGAGCATTCTTTACTTACAATTGGTGAGTTCCTGGCTATAGTATTGCGAGAGGTTAAATGCTCGTCCTGGTGATAACTTTCATTTTTGGGCATTTTGGCTATTTTTCCCCGAGTCCCTTTTTTATCCTTTTTATTGCTATTGAACTATAAATCATGCCAAGAACATTACTAATATTTGTACACATAGTAGCTAAATTTCATTTTGTTTAGGTTTTAGTAATATAAATCAGCTAAGTTTGGTTAAGTCTGTTATGTGATATATTGGTTTTTGTATTTACAAGATTATTCTATACATGGATTCATGTTTACCTTTTACCCTTACTTATACAATTGTGTCATTCTTAAACTATGTTGCTCCCGATCGACCTCTAACATGCCATACTATTTGATTTAAGGATATTAAGTAAAGTACAAGACGAAACAATTCTAATATTGAGTTGTATGTTCCTCAACAAATTTTCTCACACTGACAACTATATACTTATTGTATTTTCAAGAGGGATATCACCGCCGACAATAAGATTTTTATCATGACAAGCAATTGAAATGTTATAATAGAACATACTCCAAGAATAACATTTATAAAAAACAATTTGGGTATGCTATATCATATTACATATTTGTATCTCATAACATTAATTTATAAGAAAATATATATACATATCCAATTATTTTAAGTTCAACACTATATTGCGTATGCAAATCATCATTTTCAGCTAGCACTTTTTTGCTTTATTTTAGCCCCTTTAAGATATTTGTGACAAGAGATAGAGATACACGTGTAACGCACGTGTCCAAAAATTAGTCTCTCAAAAAAAGATAATATTAACCCATCTGTAATAAAACAATAAAAGTAGAAGAATAATATTGCAGAAAAAGAGAGAGTAATTCTTATTAAATTTTTGTATAATTTACAATGGAGTAAGACCCATCTACTTATAGGGGAAAAATGACTTAGCCACAAAGTAAAACTCTCTAAAAGAAAGACATTCACTCTAATTACAATTCTATTCATAACACTCCCCCTTGAATGTCTACTCAATAAGTAATGTGCCTCATTAAAACATTAACTAAAATAAAACCCAATGGAAAACAAATTCTAGAAAAGGAAAAAGAGTACATGTATCTAACAATACGCCTTTTGGTTGCCTCGTTAAAAACCTTGCAAGGAAAATCCAATGGGACAAAACCTTGTAAGGGAAAAAGGGTGTAACGAGTATTAACTCCCCCTGATGAGTGCATCAATTCACATCATTGAGCCTTCGCATCCCGATCTTGTACACTAGCTTTTTGAAGGTTGACACCGGTAGAGACTTGGTGAACAAATTAGCTATATTATCACTTAAAAGAATTTGTTGCACATTAATATCACCATTCTTTTGAAGATCATGTGTGAAAAATAACTTTGGTAAAATGTGTTTTGTTCTATCTCCTTTTATGAATCTTCCCTTCAATTGGGCTATGCATGCTGCATTGTCTTCATACAAAATCGTGGGCAGTTTGTCACACTTCAAACCACATTTGTCTCGAATAAGATGTATTATAGACCCCAACCACACACATTCTCGACTTGCTTCATGAATAACAATTATCTCAGCATGATTAGATGAAGTAGCCACAATTGATTGCTTGGTCGATCGCCAAGATATGGCAGTGCCTCCACAGGTAAACACATAACCTGTTTGAGATCGAGCCTTGTGTGGGTCAGATAAATACCCAGCATCGGCATAATCAACAAGATCGGGATTGTAATTATTGCCATAAAATAAGCCCATATCGGTAGTTCCTTTTAGATACCGCAATATGTGTTTGATTCCATTCCAATGTCTCCTTGTAGGAGCAGAGCTATATCATGCTATGACATTGAGTGAAAATATTATGTCAAGACTTGTAGTATTAGCAAGATACATTAGTGCACCAATTGCACTAAGATATGGTACTTCAGGACCAAGTAGCTCTTCATTCTTTTCTTGAGGTCGGAATGGATCCTTATTCACATCAAGTGATCGAACAACTATCGGAGTACTTAACGGATGTGCTCCATCCATGTAACACCGTTTCAATACCTTTTCTATATAGGCAGATTGATGAACAAAAATTCTGCTTGCCAAATGTTCAATTTGCAAACCAAAAAATAATTTTGTCTTTCTGATGATAAGATATAATTGCGTATTTTAGTCACTTATTACACTCTAATTTACTGCACTTTAATTGAGTTGAGCTTTAATCGCTAGTGTTTTGCACTAATAGTGTATTTTATGCCTTGTAGGAGTGATTTCGAGCTATATAGATGTTATAGAATGAATTCAAGTAATTTGGAGCCTTTAAGTCTGAGTAAAAGCCCATAGAATTAAGCTGGGATCGTGTTCGGGGATCAACGGATGATAGTTAATAACGAACGACGAATCGAGTAGGCATATTGCACACTGTAAAGTAAAATGCACACAACTTTTCGCTCAGAACCCATTTGGGCTCCAAAATATATGGTTGGACATACTTTTGACACAGATTCGACCTAAGGAGGCAGAGACACAATAGGAGCAAGGCGGAGAATTCTTCTACGAGTTTTTTCCTTCCTCTTCCTATTTTTTCATTGTTGGTTATGACTTTTAGTATTGTAGTTTTACATACTATTATGAATAGCTAATTTGTTACCTAAGGTTTTGATGGAACCTTTTGTAAGATAAATTCTTTTTATGTTTTTATATGATTGAGCCGTTCAATTTCTCTACTTGTTCAACTACGTGTTTATTGTTGTTGATTGAATGGTCATCGATTGACTGTGCCTATTTATTATGTGTTGCTTGAGAAAGGATACATATTTAGGTGTTGTTGAACAACGTCACTCCCAACGTATGTGAGAAATCAATACAGCGGGTTTAAAGGCAGGCTTAGAAATAACAAAATCTTAACGTGGTCATAAGGAGCGGTTAGATAAAGCCAACTAGCGTAGTTCGAGAGAATATGTTTAGTAAATTGTTGTAGTTGCTCGAGAGAGAATTAAGGCACCTAAAGTGCTCAAGATCAATAGAGAATACATACGCAAAATTGCAGGGAACATAGGGGGAAGGATTTCGACAGTTAGGGAAATCATAACTCTAGACCTCCTAACTTTAATCTCCAACTGTCACGACCCTAAACCCAGACCCGGTCGTGATGGTGCCTATTGTGAAGACAAGGCCAACCAACTATCCCCAATACGATGTTAAATAGTTAAATAGAAAGAAAATAGTCTAAAACACGAGTTAATAATACTGAGTAGCAGATAATATCATAAGAATGTGGAAGAACACCCATACACGGCACGATACCGGGGTGTCACTAGTCATGAGCATCTATAAGCCATAATACAAGTCTGGTAAATCCATAAACTAGTACAAATGTCTAAAAGGAAATAGAAGTGATAAAGGAGTAGAGACACAGGGCTGCGGACGCCAACAGCTACCTCGTGAACTCTGAATGTCCGCCTAAAGCTGGAGGGTCAGCACTCGGGAGCGGAACCAGCTACGCCTGAATCTGCACACAGGGTGCAGGGAGTAAAGTGAGTACTCCAACTCAGTGAGTAACAAATGTAAATAAATACTGAAAGAAAGAAAACACGTAAAGCACAAGGAATTCTATAATGAAGCAGTAAAACCATTTGAAAACAGTAAACCAGTGAAAAGATAAGAAAATCCTTTTTCAACAAGTAAATAGGTAATTGACAGGCAAATTAAGGAAAAAACAATTAGAAGTTCGCCCCTTCGGCACTGTATCAACAAAACTGCCCCTCGAGCAAAATCTCAGAACAATACCAGCCCCTCGGGCTCAATCTCACATCACAATGGGTATCTGCGCTCACTGGGGGTGTGCAGACTCTTGAAGGAGCCCCTTACGGCCCAAGCTCAATATCAAGCCATCTCATGGCATCAAAACTAGGCCCTCGGCCTTATATCAATCAAGACACCTCGTCGCACACATAGCTCAGGCCCTCGGCCTCAAATCAATATCAGTGTTTCCTCACAACATAGGCTCTCGGCCTTACTCAGTCAAAAATCCTCACAAGCCCCTCGGGTAATAGTAAAACAGTGTATCTCAGCCCAAACATCATTTAAAATAATTTAAGTCTTAAAACTGAATAAATATGGCTGAGTCGTAAAACAGTGGAAAATAACATGACTGAGTTCAAGTATAAAGTCAAAACAGTGAGGAAATATCAATAAAAAGCCTTGAAGGGTTCAAATAGTTGGCACTAGGCCCAAATATGGCATTAAGCCCAAATAATGATAATAGCAAATTGTTTTCAATTAATTACGCGGTAAAATCATCAATCGGGACGGACCAATTCACAATCCCCAATAATGCACGACCTCACGCTCGTCATCAAGTGTGTGTCTCACCTCAATATAGCACTACGATGTGCAATTCGGGATTTCAAACCCTCAGAACATCATTTACAATCATTACTCACCTCGAACTAGCTAAATCTCTAGCTCGCAATGCCTTTTCCCCTCGAATCGGCCTCCACTTGCGTCGAATCTATCCAAAATCAGAACGAAGACGTCAAAATATGCTAAGGGAATGAAGCCCAAGCGAAAACAATCATTAAAGGACACAAATCCTGAAACTACCAAAACCAGACCCCCGGGCCCATGTCTCGGAATTCAATAATTTTTTTGCCAATAGGTTCCTTATCTCCCCACGAGTTCATACATATCAAAAGTTCTCAAATCCGACCACAAATAGTCCTTCAAATTCCCAATCAAAAGTCTAAATTTCCAAGCCTTAGTTCTTCAATTTTTAGCTTAATTTCCATGATTTCTAGGTGGAATTCACATAATAATCGAGTTTTAAGTCCAAGAATCCCACCTCTACATAATTCCCCTTGAATCCCTCTTCAATCTCCTTCAAAAAGCTCCAAATAGGACCAACAATGGAAGAAATAAACCCAACCCTCGCGGACAAGACGAGTTTAAAAACCTTTTGCTCAGGCATTAATTCCTTCTTCGCTAACGCGGTCAAAGCCTCGTGTTCGCGAAGCACAAAAATAACTTTGACCAAAATCCTCTTACGCGAATGCGATATGACCCACGTGAACGCGATGCTTTACCCAGACGAACCTTCGCGAACGCGTTCCATCTATCGCGAACGCGATGGGTTAATTCCACTAAAGCTCAGCCTCTCGATTCCTTCTATGCGAACGCGACTACACGCCCACGAACGCGGTGCACCATCTCGCAGCCCTTCACGAATGGATAACCTGCCTCACGAACGCAAAAGCTAGATTTCTACCTCCCTCATCTGACTTTTTGCGAACACGAGTATCCTCTCGCGAATGCAAAGAGTAAATACCTGCAACTGCTGAACCTGCAATTCTGCAACTTTCTTAACTTCAAAAATGATCTGATTGACCCCCCGAAACTCACCCGAGACCCTCGGGACCTCAACCAAAGGCACAAACACATCCTAATACCTTAGTCAAACTTATTCCAATCATCAAACACCTCAAATAACATCAAATCACCCAAAACACATCGGATTCAAGCCAAACTTTTCTAAAATCTTCCGAATTCCCTTTTGATCAAAAACCCAATCAAACCACGTCCGAATGACCTGAAATTTTACACACACATCCCAAATGACACAACGGAGCTACTGCAATTCTCGGAATTTCATTTCAACCTCTATATAAAAATCTCGCCTATCAACCGGAAATCACCAAAATATCAACTTCGCCAATTCAAGCCTAAATCAACTCCGAACCGCCAAAACTCATTCCAATCACACTCCTAAGTCCCAAATCACCTCCCGAAGTTAACCGAACCATCGGAACTCACATCCGAGATCTCTAACACATAAGTCAACATCCAATTGACTTTTCCAACTTAAATTACCTTAAAAGAGACTAAGTATATCAAACCTTATTAAAATCATTCCGAATTTGATTTGACCAACCCGATACCACAAAACACGGATAACGAAGCATAAAGAAATAGAAATGGGGAAAATAGAGCGGTAACTCATGAGACGACTGGCTAGGTCATCACATCCTCCCCAATTTAAACAAACGTTCGTCCGCGAACGAATCAAGAAACATACCTAAAGCCTCAAACAGGTGAGGATATCTGCTTTGCATCTCCCGCTCGGTTCGCAGGTAGCCTTCTCAATGAGACGACCTCTCCACTGCACTTTCACTAAAGCTATATCATTTGACCTCAATTTTCCAACCTGACGACCCAAAATAGCTACTAGCTCCACATCATAAGTCAAACCATCATCCAACTGAACCATGTTGAAATCCAAAACATGAGACGAATCCCTAATATACTTCGGAGCATAGAGACATGAAATATCAGATACACGTTCGACAAGCTGGGTGGCAAAGCAAGCTCATAAACCACCTCCCCAATCCTCCGAAGCATCTCAAAAGGCACAATGAACCGAGGACTCAATTTTCCTTTCTTCCCAAATCTCATAACACCCTTCATGGGCGAAACCTTCAACAGAAGCTTCTCGCCAACCATGTAGGACACATCTCGAACCTTCCTGTCAACATAACTATTTTATCTCGACTGTGCTATACGAAGCCTCTCCTGAATTACCTTTACCTTTTATAAGGCATCCTGCACCAAGTCTATCCCCAATAGCCTAGCCTCACCGGGCTCAAACCAACCAACTGGAGATCTACACTGCTTCCCATACGAAGCCTCATATAGAGCCATCTGAATACTCGACTGGTAGTTGTTGTTATAAGCAAACTCTGCAAGCGGTAGAAACTGATCCCATGACCCTCCGAAATCAATGACACAAGCACGCAACATGTCCTCCAATATCTGAATAGTGCGCTCAGACTACCCGTCCGTCTAAGGGTGAAAAGTTGTGCTCAACTCAACCTGAATACCCAACTCTCACTACACAGACCTCCAAAACTGCGAAGTAAATTGAGTGCGCCTATCTGAAATTATGGAAACTGGGACACCATGCAAACGAACAATCTCCCGGATATAGATCTCTGCCAACCGCTCTGAAGAGTAAGTAGTACACACAGGAATGAAGTGCGCGGACTTGGTTAGTCGATCCACAATCACCCAAATAGCATCAAACTTCCTCAGAGTCTGTGGAAGTCCAACAACAAAGACCATAGTGATCCTCTCCCACTTCCACTCAGGAATATCCATCTGCTGAAGCAAGCCACCCGGTCTCTAATGCTCATATTTCACCTGCTAACAATTGAGACACCGAGCTACAAATCCCACAATATCTTTCTTCATTCCTATCCACCAATAGTGCTGCCTCAAATCCTGATACATCTTCGCAGCACCCAGATGAATGGAATACCCCGAGCTATGGGCCTCCTCTAGAATCAACTCCCGAAGCCCATCCACATTGGGCACGCAAATCCGGCCATGCATCCTCAACACCCCATCATCACCAATGGTCACATCTCTGGCATCATCATGCTGAACTCTCTCCTTAAGGACAAGCAAATGTGTATCATCATACTGGCGCTCTCTGATGCGATCATATAAGGAAGACCGACAACCACACAAGCTAATACCCGACTGGGCTCCGAAATATCCAACCTCATGAACCGATTGTCCAAGGCCTGAACATCAACTGCAAGAGGTCTCTCCCCAACTAGAATATATGCCAAACTCCCCATACTCACTGTCTTTCAGCTCAAAGCATCGGCCACCACATTGGCCTTTCCCGGATGATACAATATAGTGATATCATAATCCTTAAGCAACTTCAACTATCTCCGCTGCCTCAAATTAAGATCCTTTTGCTTGAACAGATGCTGAAGACTGCGATGATCAGTGAACACCTCACAAGATATGCCATACAAGTAATGCCTCCAAATCTTCAATGCGTGAACTATGGCAGCCAACTCCAAATCATGACTGGGGTAGTTCTTCTCATTGGGCTTCAATTGACGAGAAGCATAAGCTATAATTCTACCTTCCTACATCAACACACAACCAATCCCAACTCTCGAAGAATTATAATACACGGTATATGAATCTGAAGCTCATGGCAAAACCAACACTGGAGCTGTGATAAAAGCTGTCTTGAGCTTCTAAAAGCTCTCCTCAAACTCGTCTGATTATACAAACGAAGCACCCTTCTGAGTCAACTTGGTCAAGGGCGATGCGATATATGAGAATCCCTGAACAAACCGGCGATAATAGCCTGCCAAACCAAGAAAGCTGCGAATCTTTTTGGCTGAGGACGGTTTAAGCCAACCCTGAACCGCCTCTATCTTCTTCAGATCAACCTGAATACCCTCGCTGGACACCACATGCCCCAGGAAAGCCACTGAACTGAGCCAAAACTCACACTTGGAGAATTTTGCATAGAGTTTCTCCTCTCTCAATCTCTGTAACATAACTCTCAAATGTTTCGCGTGCTCCTCCTGACTACACGAATATACCAGAATGTCATTAATGAAGACTATGACAAACGAGTCAAGATAAGGCCGAAACACATTGTTCATCAAATGCATGAACGTTGCTGGGGCATTGGTCAGCCCAAAAGACATCACCAAGAACTCATAATGACCATATCGGGTCCTGAAAGGTGTCTTAAGGATATTCGAGTCCCTGATCTTCAACTGGTGATAACCTGAACGGAGATCAATTTTAGAGAACACTCTCGCTCCCTAAAGTTGGTCGAATAAATCATCAATGCGAGGCAAAGGATACTTGTTCTTAATCATTACCTTGTTCAATTGCCTATAATCAATGCACATCCTTATAGTGCCATCCTTCTTCTTCACAAATAGAACCGGCACACCCCAAGGTGACACACTAGGCCAAATGAACCCTTTATCAAGGAGTTTCTAAAGTTGCTCCTTTAATTCCTTCAACTCCTCTGGTGCCATACGATATGGGGGAATAGAAATGGGTTGAGTGCCCGGCACCAGGTTAATACCAAAATCAATATCCCCGTCTGGTGGCATGCCCGGCAGGTCTGCAAGAAACACATCTGGAAAATCCCTCACAACTGGGACAGAATCGATACTAGGAGCCTCAGCTCCGACATCCCTCACAAACACTAGATACGAAAGATAACCCTTCCCAACCATACGTTAGGCCTTCAAAAAAGAGATCACTCTACTAGGAACATAATCAGTCACACCTCGCCACTCGATCTGTGGCACATCCGGCATAGCCAATGTGACTGTCTTAGCATGACAGTCCAGAATAGCACGACACGGAGATAGCCAATCCATACCCAAAATGACATTGAAATCCACCATACTCAATAATAACAGATCCACTCGGGTCTCCAGACCCCCAATAGTCACCACACACGACCGGTACACACGGTCTACAATAATAGTATCACCCACCGGGGTAGATACATGAACAGGTAAAGCAAGAAACTCACGGGGCGTACCCAAATAACGAGCAAAGTATGATGACACATAAGAAAAGGTGGAACCGGGATCAAATAATATAGAGGCATCCCTGTGGCAAACTGAAACAATACCTGTAATGACAGCATCTGAAGCAATAGCATCGGGTCTGCTTGGAAGTACATAGAAACAGGCCTGACCGCCCCCTAATTGACCTCTCCCTCAGGGACGGCCTCTAGCTGACTGACCCCTACCCCTAGCTGACTGGATGGGTGGTGATGAAGCAACTGGCGCTGAAGCCAATGACTGACCCCTCTACTGAGATAAACTAGCAAGACGATGAGAAAACTGCCTCCACATGTGGCCCATCTCTCCACACCCATAACAACTCCCAGGTGTTGGAGAAGGAGAATGAAGGGAACCCCTCGCACCGGAGTGACTAGCAGATGCACTCGACATAGAAGAGCCCTGAACTGATGGAGCACGGGATGAACTCTAAGTTGGAAGGGCACTAAGTGATGACTGGCCCTGATGAGAACTGTGAGAACCATGACCCGATGATGCCCCACGATAACCTAGGCGAGCTGGTTGAGCATGCCTGAATGGACGGCCTCTGCCCAGCTGAAACTAACCTCTCAAAGAAGTACCACTGTAACTACCAGATCCTCGAGGCCTCTTGGCCTCCCTCTCCTCGC
This sequence comes from Nicotiana sylvestris, assembly GCF_000393655.2. Lineage (NCBI taxonomy): Eukaryota > Viridiplantae > Streptophyta > Magnoliopsida > Solanales > Solanaceae > Nicotiana > Nicotiana sylvestris. The sequence continues at coordinate 114,759,540 of NC_091065.1, forward strand.
GCTCCTGGTGACAAACAGACTCAATCTCCCGAGCAATGTCTACAACCTCCTCAAAGGTATCACCAATCACCCTCTCCCTGGTCATGAGAATATGAAGCTGATAAGTGAGGCCATCAACAAACCACCTAATCCTCTCTCTATTTCGGAACCATCCAAATAGCATGACGAGCTAACTCAGATAACCTTATCTCGTACCGCATCACAGTCATCTCTCCCTGACGCAACCACTCAAACTCCCTACGCAACTCCTCTCTACGGGACTGTAGCACATACTTCTCCAGAAAGAGAACGGAGAACTGTTTCCAGGTAAGTGGTGCTGCACCAACAGGCCTACGCCTCTCAAAAGCCTCCCACCAAGTAATGGCAGCTCCAGAAAACTGATAAGTAGTGAAAGCTACCCTGCTGGTCTCCAGAATACCCACTGTACGAAGTATCCTCTAGCACTTATCTAAGAAACCCTGGGCATCTTTGCCCTCTACACCACTGAAGGTCGGAGACTGAAGCCTACCAAATCTCTCCAACCTACGTTGCTCATACTCCGGCATAGTAGGAACTACATAGTCCTGAGCAGCTGCAACCAGCTGGGCTGGATGTGCCCTCGGCGTCTGAAGTCCCTGCACGACCTACTTAGGTGTGCGAGCGATAGGAGTCTGATTGCCTCTCCCGGCCTGAGAAGTAGTTGCGGTTGTACTGGCTGAAACCGCCTGAGTTAGGCCAGTGCAAATTGATAAGATCTAATCCAAGGCCTCCTGAAGACCCGGAATCATAATGGGCACAGCTGGTGCCTGAGCTGGTGCTGTAGGAGCGTCTATAACTAGGACCTGATCCTAAACTGGGGCAGCTAATGGATCTGCAGGTGCTGCCCTAGCTGCTCTGCCCCTATCACGACCACGGCCGTGTCCTCGGCCTCTAGTGGCCACAGCTAGTGGTACTAGTGGTCGTCCATCCTGGCCGGTAGCGCGTGTCCTCACCATCTGTGAGAGAATAAAACAACAGAAGTTTAGTACTCGGATCAACAAATTCGCACGACAAGGATTTAAAGAATATAAAGTTTTTCCTAAAGGTTCTGCAGCCTCTCGAGGATAAATACAGACGTCTCCGTATTGATCCGCGAGACTCTACTAAACCTGCTCATGACTCGTGAGACCTATGTAACCTAGGATCTGATACCAACCTGTCACGACCCTAAACCTGGATCCGGTCGTGATGGCGCCTCTCGTGAAGACAAGGCCAGCCAACTATCCCCAATACGATGTTAAATAATTAAACAGAAAGAAAACCATCTAAAACACGATGAGTAGCAAATAATATCATAAGCATGCGGAAGAACACCCATACACAGCCCGATACCGGGGTGTCACTAGTCATGAGCATATATAAGCCATAATACAAGTCTGCTAAATCCATAAACTAGTACAAATGTCTAAAAGGAAATAGAAGTGATAAAGGAGTAGAGACACGGGGCTACAAACGCCAACAGCTACCTCGTAAACTCCAAACGTCCGCCTGAAGCTGGAGGGATCAGCACTCGGGAGCGGAACCAGCTACGCCTGAATCTGCACACAGGGTGCAGGGAGTAAAGTGAGTACTCCAACTCAGTGAGTAACAAATGTAAATAAAGACTGAAAGCAAGAAAACATGTAAGGCACAAGGTATTCTATAATGAAGCAGTATAACCATTTGAAAACAGTAAACCGGTGAAAAGATAAGAAAAATCATTTTTCAACAAGTAAATAGGTAATTGACAGGCAAATTAAGGAAAAATAAACACTTAGAAGTTCGCCCCTCGGGCACTGTATCAACAAAACCGCCCCTCGGGAAACATCTCAGAACAATACCAGCCCCTTGGGCTCAATCTCACATCACAATGGGTACCTGCGCTCACTGGGGGTGTGCAGACTCATAGAGGGGCCCCTTACGGTCCAAGCGCAATATCAATCTATCGCATGGAATCAAACATAGGCCCCTAGCCTCATATCAATCAAGCCACCTCGTGGCGCACATAATTCAGGCACTCGGCCTCAAATCAATACCAGTGTTTCCTCAAAACATAGGCCCTCGGCCTTACTCAGTCAAAAATCCTCACAAGCCCCTCGGGCAATAGTAAAACATTGTTTCTCAGTCCAAACATCATTTAAAATAATTTAAGTCTTAAAACTGAGTAAACATAGCTGAGTGGTAAAACAGTGGAAAATAACAAGACTGAGTTCAAGTATAAAGTCAAAACAGTGAGGAAATATTAATAAAAAGCCCCAAAGGTTTTAAATAGTTAGCACTAAGCACAAATATGGCATTTAGCCCAAATAATGATGATAGCAAATAGTTTTCAATCAATTACGCCGTAAAATCATCAATCGGGATGTACCAAGTCACAATCCCCAATAGTGAACGACCCCACGCTCGTTATCAAGCGTGTGACTAACCTCAATATAGCACTACGATGTGCAATCCGGGGTTTCAAACCCTCAAAACATTATTTACAATCATTACTCACCTCGAACCGGCTAAATCTCTAACTCGCGACGCCTTTGCCCCTCGAATCGGCCTCCACTCGCGTCGAATCTATCCAAAATCAGAACGAGCACATCAAAATATGCTAAGGGAACGAAGCCCAAACGAAAACAATCATTAAAGGACAAAAATCCCGAAATTACCAAAACCCGGCCCCTGGGCCCATGTCTAGGAATTCAATAATGTTTACACCAATAGGTTCCTTATGTCCCCACGAGTTCATACATATCAAAAGTTCTCAAATCCGACCCCAAATGGTCCTTCAAATCTCCAATCAAAAGTCTAAATTTCCAAGCCCTAGTTCTTCAATTTTTGGCTTAATTTCCATGATTTTCTAGGTGGAATTCACATAATAATCGAGTTTTAAGTCCAAGAATCTTACATCTAAGTGATTCCCCTTGAATCCCTCTTCAATCCCCTTCAAAAAGCTCCAAAAATGACCAACAATGGAAGAAATAAACCCAACCCTCGTGGACAAGACGAGTTTAAAAACCTTCTGCCCAGGCATTAATTCCTTCTTCGCGAACGCGGTCAAAGCCTCGCATTCGCGAAGCACAAAAATAACTTTGAACAAAATCCTCTTACGCGAACGCAACATGACCCTCGCGAACGTGATGCTTTACCCAGACGAACCTTCACGAACGTGTTCCATCCATCACGAACGCGATTGGTCAATTCCACTGAAGCTCAGCCTCTCGATTCCTTCTATGCGAACACGACTACACGCCCGCGAACGCGATGCACCATCTCGCAGCCCTTTGCGAATTCATAACCTGTCTCGCGAACGCGAAGACTAGATTTCCACCTCCCTCAGTTGACTCTTCGCGAACGCGAGTGTCCTCTCGCGAACGCGGAGAGTAAATACCTGCAACTGCTGAACCTGCAATTTCTGCAACTTCCTTAACTTAAAAAATGATCCGATTGACCACCCGAAACTCACCCGAGTCCCCCGGGACCTCAACCAAAGGAACAAACACATCCTAATACCTTATTCAAACTTATTACAATCATCAAAACACCTCAAATAACATCAAATCACCCAAAACACATCGGATTCAAGCCAAATTTTTCTAAAATCTTCTGAATTCTGCTTCTAATCAAAAACCAAAACAAACCATGTCTGAATGACCTAAAATTTTACACACATATCCCAAATGACACAACGGATGAAACTCTCGGAATTCTATTCCAACCCCTATATAAAAATCTCGCCTATCAACCGGAAATCACCAAAATATCAACTTCGTCAATTCAAGCCTAAATCAACTCCAAACCTCCAAAACTCATTTCGATCACACTCCTAAGTCCCAAATCACCTCCCAGAGCTAATAAAACCATCGAAACTCACATCCGAGCCCTCTAACACATAAGTCAACATTCGGTTAACTTTTCCAACTTGAACTTCCTTAAAAGAGACTAAGCATCTCAAACCTTACCAAAATCATTCGATCCGACCAACCCAATACCACAAAACCCGGATAACGAAGCATAAAGAAATAAAAATGGGGAAAACGGAGCGGTAACTCATGAGACGATTGGACGGGTCGTCACACCAACCCTTAGTATCTTTAGTTGTTAATTTACTGATTATTTTCTTAGTTAATTAGTTAGATATAAGAATCTTAATCTTTATAACTTAGAAATTTATTCAAGCTTGTCTTCGTAGCGATATTGAACAATTATAGCGAAATCTTAGTTCTCTGTGGGATTAGACTCCAGACATTTAGACCAGATTATATTTGCAGCGACCGCTTATCCTTTTTAGGACTAGAGTTGGGTGTGATCAAATTTTGGCGCCGTTGTCGGGGAACTAACGGTGTAGTTGTACCTATATATATTGCTAGGGTTCAAGTTTGAACTTTTTTTTTGTTTTTTTTGTTTTTTTATATAACTGTTGATTTGAAAACATGACATCTTGGAATTATGGTAATTTGGGTGTAGGTAATTCTACTATTGATCTCCATACATATTGTGAAGGAAACCACCCGTGGCAAAATTTTCAAAATGTTCCTAAAAGCGAGTTATGTGCACCAACTCAATCTTATTTGTGAAATGTGTATGATGTGTGTGGTGGTAAAAATGGTCACTTTTATGGTTGTGCTTTTATTTCTTATCTTCCCCCAATCCCTTACTATGATGGTTTTACCTTTTCTTGTGAAGTTAACATGAACAAAGAACCTAGGGATGCAGATCTAAAAGAGATCAAGGATATGTTAAAGTACCGTCTGAAACAAAATAATGAAAAACAATTGAAGATAGAAAGGCAAGAGGCAACTATTCGCAAGTTGGAGGCTCAATTGAGTCAAGTGGTTGGAGCTTTTAATGCTCAACAAGCCAATATTGAGGATAGCAGCCAAGAAGAGCATGAATTTGAGGTGTTAATTGGGGAGGTCATAGTAGAACATCAAAAACCTAGCCAACTACAATTTGAGGATGTCAATGTTGAAGAAGTGAGACTAGAGCCAGCCAAGGACTTTGAGGATATAAATTTTGTTGACTCTAGTATCATTAATGTTGAGGATGTTGAAAGTCCTGAAGTTCATGTGTTTGAGCACATTGGTCCACACTCCAAGCATTTTTCCACATTATGTTTAGATCATGATATGGAAGTAGAGTCATCCGAACTAATTGAAGAGTCAAGGAATGAGGAACAAGGTGCATATATTCTGGAATTCTTCTTACCAGAAAGTCGGGATTACATACCTCATACAAAGGCCAAGGAGTGCAGAATACTACATTATTTTCTTGGGCCAGTTAGATTCGTTCCACCTCCCCATGACCATAATCATAAGCTTGAATCAAAACTTGGGGTTCAATTCATAAGCTTGAGGTGGAGGCAAAAAGTGATTCGCGTCGTGCCGCGATGTTAAATCAAGCACTTGTTGGGAGGTAACCCAGCTTTATTGCTTTCTTTTACTTTTATTATTATTTTTTTTAATTATATTATTTTTGTAGTGTCAATTTTTTATTTTCTAGGAGCATGAAAAACAAAGCTATTGGAAGGATGCAACAGCAAACAAGATGGTTGGAACTAAGCGTGAGGGACCCGCATGAAGGACCAAGCCTGGGAGAAGTCTAAGTATCCCATGAGCTGCTAATGCTTCGGCATTTGGCCTACCAGGGAGTTTCTCTTACCCTCTTATAGTTATGATATTCATTGGGGATAATGCATAATTTTAAGTATGGGGTGAGGAGATTGTTTGGGTGACTTTTCATACTACTTTAGCTGTGTTAGTTTAATTAAATAATATTTTTTTTAAAAGATTGGACTTTTCCCGAAGATGGATCTATTAGAAAATTTTCTTGAGGGATTTAAGTCTAAAGAAAAAAAAAGACAAAAAAAAGATTTTCTTTTGTTAGGTAGTGTAGCAATTACCCCTTGATTTTTCTTTGTGTCGCGGTTCTTTTCCAAGAGTTTTGTTTGAACCGGGTGTAGTTATTTTTTTTGGGAGTAGGAGTCATTGTGTTGTGTTTTGAATTAAAGCAATATCTCTTGACTTTATTATACCTTGAGAATAGTGAGTACTTTGGTTGTGACGCTTAGGCTCAGTTTTTGACTCTTGCATAAGTATCTTAAATTGTATGTTCTTAACTTTGCTTAAATGCTTTGACTATAATATCTTGATGATCCAATCTTGAGTGAGTCATGTGCCATGTGCGTGTGAGGGTTGTTGTATTCTGTGCATTGCATTTGAGATCTAGAACTTGCCCCATGTTTGCAAAGCAAAATAGTAGTTTTGTTCAGTCTTGGAAGTGATATACACTTTCTTTGTTGAGCCAAATATATATTTTACCCGCTAATTGTTATGTATCATAGTTAACCCCTTTGAGCCTGTAATTCTGTCTCTTTGGCAACCACATTACAAGCCTTACCCAATTGTTTGAATTAACCATCTATTTGAACCTTTTCACCTCTCATGTGCACTTGAATTATTATGAACTTTGTAAAAGTTAAAGTGTGGGGTGGTTGGTTTGGCTTTTGAGTGGAGCTAATGAAATAAGGAGAAAGGTGCATTGTTTTGAAAAAGTAAGAGCTACTTGAATTGGAAAAGAAAAAGAAAAGAAAGAAAAAAAATAGTTGTATTGTTGCAAAAAATTCCTTTGATAAGTGGTGACTCTTGATGTAATTGTGCTTAAAGAAGTATGGGGTAAAATACATTGATGTGAAGGAGGAGTTTGGTTTGACATAAGTATGGGGTTTGAATATTAAAGTATATGTATTAAAGTGCTAGGGAGGTGTAGTCACTCTTATATCTAAATGTATCATACCCGTCCCGCAGCCTACATTACAACCAAATAAAGTCCTACTTGATCCTAGACTGAATGAGCTCGATTAGTAGAGTAATACACTACGGGCAAGCCTATGGTGCATCTTTTGTGGCATATGAATGTTATTTCTGAGAGTGAGTGAATTCTTTCTATCTTGAGTTCCTAAGTGTTCTTAAATTTTATTGGGTGGAACTACTCTCTTTCGTTGTGTGAGGGCACTTGATTCATGAAGAAAAGATAATGTCAGTGACTCTATGATAGAGTAAGTGGGTGAGTTGTGAATAATGTGTGGTACTTGTGAGTCAAATCTTGAGGTGAAGATGTTACGCTTTTGTGCTTAGTCTATTTTAAATACTCTTGGTGTGATGAGTTAGGAGAATTGTTTAAAAAGGTCGTGTCTATATAAAGGGTAGTTTGATTACTCGAGGACGAGCAATGGTTTAAGTGTGGGGTGTTGACGATAGGCTATAATTGCGTATTTTAGTCGCTTATTACACTCTAATTTACAGCACTTTAATTTAGTTTGAGCTTTAAACGCTAGTGTTTTGCACTAATGGTGTGTTTTATGCCTTGTATGAGTGATTCCGAGCTATATAGATGTTATGGAATGAATTCAAGTGATTTGGAGCTTTTAAGTCTGAGTAAAAGTCCATGGAATTAAGTCGGAATCGTGTTCGGGGATCAACGGATGATAGTTAAGAACGAACGACAAATCGAGTAGGCATATTGCACACTGTATAGTAAAATGCACATAGCTTTTCTCTCAAAACTCTATTTGGGCTCCACAATATATGGTTGGACATACTTTTGACACAGATTCAACCTAAGGAGGCAGAGACACAATAGGAGCAAGGCGGGGAATTCTTCTACGAGTTTTTTCCTTCCTCTTCCTATTTTTTCATTGTTGGTTATGACTTTTAGTATTATAGTTTTACATACTATTATGAATAGCTAATTTGTTACCTAGGGTTTTGATGGAACCTTTTATAGGATAAATTCTTGTTATATTTTTATATGATTGAGCCGTTGGATTTCTCTACTTGCTCAACTACGTATTTATTGTTGTTGATTGAATGGTCATCGATTGACTGTGCCTATTTATTATATGTTGCTTGAGAAAGGATACATATTTAGGTGGTTGTTGAACAACGTCACTCCCAACGTATGTGAGAAATCAATACATCGGGTTTAAAGGCAGGTTTAAAAATAACAAAACCTTGACGTGGTCATAAGGATCGGTTAGATAAAACCAACTAGCGTAGTTCGAAAGAATATGTCTAGTAAATTGTTGTAGTTGCTCGAGAGAGAATTATGGCACCTAAAGTGCTCAAGATCAGTAGAGAATACATAGGCGAAATTGCAGGGAACATAGCAGGAAGGATTCCGACAATTGAGGAAATCATAACTCTAGACCTCCTAAATTTAATCTCCAACCCTTAGTATCTTTAGTTGTTAATTTACTGCTTTATTTTCTTAGTTAATTAGTTAGATATAAGAATCTTAATCTTTATAACTTAGAAATTTATTCGAGCTTGTCTTCTTAGCGATATTGAACAATTATAGTGAAACCTTAGTTCTCTGTGGGATTCGACTCCGGACTTTTAGACCGAATTATATTTACAGCGACCGCTTATCCTTTTTAGGACTAGAGTTGGGCGTGATCACTTTCCAAGATCTTTTATCTCGAATTCTTTCTTTAAATAATCAATTGCCTTTTGGAGTTTTGTAGGAGTTCCAATAACTCTGATTGGATTGCTTCTTGCCCAAAAACTTCACGTTTTGCAAGTGAATTCAACTCTGATTGGATTTCTTCTTGCCATTTTGTCCAATCACGTCTTTGTCGACATTCTCCAATAGATTGAGGTTCAAGATCCTCACTATCTTGCATAATGCTAGATGTAACATTATATACAAAGACATAATCCACCACTATATCCAATCAATTTAAATTTGTCTCAATATAGATTGGATTTATTGATAGTTCCTTATTTTCTTGAGTCTCAGGCTCAGTGATTTCCTCATGAATCTCAAGATTGGTTAAATCGTGGATTTCTTCATGAGACTCTTTCGTGGTGTCATCTTGATCATTTGTTTTTCTTTTTCTAGGATTTCAATCCTTAGAACCTAATGGTCTGCCACGTTTTAGGCGTGCTTTTGACTCATTAGTTGTGACATTAGAAGATTGTCCAATAGGGATATCAATACGGATTGGAACATTCTTTGCAGGGATATGTGATTTTGTTATCCTTTTCAGATCCATAAATGCATTTGGCATTTGATTTGCTATTTTTTGCAAATGAATAATCTTTTGTACCTCTTTTTCACAAATAGAGGCACGTGGATCAAGATAAGATAATGATGAATTTTTTCACAAAAATTTCCCGTTTGGTTTCACCATTTTCTCCCCCTAATTTTGGAAAAAGTGTCTCATTGAATCGATAGTCTGCAAATCGTGCAGTGAACAAATCTCCCGTTAATATTTCAAGGTAGCGAATAATGGAGGGCGATTCAAATCCAACATATATTCCTAACCTTCTTTGGGGGACCATTTTCATGCGATATGGCGGTGCTACAGGCACATATACTGCGCATCCAAAAATTCTTAAATGGGATATATTAGGTTCATGACCCAAAACCAATTACAACGTGGAATATTTATGATAATTTGTCGGTTTGAGACGAACTAGCATGCTGCATGAAAAATGGAGTGACCCCAAACAGAAGTGGGTAACCTCGTTTTCATGAGTAACGGTCTTGCTATCAATTGCAGACGTTTAATTAAAGACTATGCAAAGCCATTTTGAGTATGAACATGAGCTATAGAATATTTCACTTTTATCCCAATTGATAAGTGATAATCATTAAATGCTTGGGATGAAAACTCAGCAGCATTATCAAGTCTAATAAACTTAATTGGATTATCGGAGAATTGCACCCGTAATCGAATTATTTGTGCCATTAATTTTGCAAACGCGAGGTTGCGAGATGACAATAGGCACACATGAGACCATCTAGAAGATGCATCTATTAAGACCATAAAATATCTAAACGACCCACTAGGTCGGTGAATAGGTCCACAAATATCCCCTTGTATACGTTCTAAAAATGCAGGGGACTCAATCCCAACATTTGTTGGTGATAATCTTATAATTAACTTGCCTTGATAACAAGAAGTGCAAGAAAATTCATTATTTAAAAGAATCTTTAAATTCTTTAATGGATGCCCATTTGAGTTTTTTCTAATTAATCTCATCATAATTGATCCAGGGTGTCCCAATCGATCATGCCAAAGTACAAAAGTATTGGAATCAGTATTCTTTTGGTTTACGGTAGAATATGCCTCAATTGCACTAATTCTTGTCCAATACAGGCCACAAGATAAAGATGGGAACTTTTCAATAACCCTCTTTTGGCCAGAGACATTCTTGGTAATGATGAGATATTCAAGATTATTCTCATCTATTGTCTCAATATGATATCTATCTCGGCGGATATCTTTAAAACTCAACAAGTTCCTCTTGGACTTGGAGGAGAACATTGCATTCTCTATGATAAGTATGTTCCCTTAGGCAGAATTATAGTAGCTCTTTCAGAGCCTTCAATTAATTTACTACTACCAGAAATTGTAGTAACAACTGCCTTACACATACTTAAATGAGAGAAATATTTCTTCTCTTTGAATATTGTATGTGTCGTACATGAATCAACTAAACAAATATTTTTACAATTGGACATTGATCCAAGTTTGCTTTGTGAGATATTCATATTTGTTTTCCATAGTTTGACATACAAAAGAAATATACGAATAAATATTAGTATATTCTTGTCGATTAAATATATTCATGAATTTGTTCAAGCATTTAACAAAGGAGCTAATAATAAGAAAGATAAAGACATTTAGTAGAAGTAAATACCATACATCTAAATAATACAATTAACACAGAATGAAATTGCAATTATGGAAGAAAAGAAAACAAACTAATTTAAAAATTAGTTTTACGAGCACACATTGTATGAAAAAAAAATATTTCTATTTGTTTCTTGGTCAATCACTTCTGTATTTTGGTTGTGGCTTTTAAGTTCAGTGGTCATTGCATGTTGGACTGTTTCCTTACAACTCATGTCTTGACACTACAGATAAAGCTTGCCTTGCATTCAACATAAATCCACCGATCTTGAACAAGTTGTATATACAAGTCAGGGAAAATTCAGAAGTGGGAAAAGATATGCCATATGAGTAACGACGCGAACTGTATGGGCGTGATCGCACGTGTCCTTAATTATATATACTCAGATACATAATACGTACATTGTCCAATGCAAAACAATCAATTGATTGTATAAAACAAATATTAGAACTATATTTAATCAAAACGAACTAACACTATTTCATAAATCAAATAATACTAACTGATATTAATGACTACTACTCATGTAAAAATTATAATTACATGATGTTTATTCATTGACTACTACGAATAAGCAAAAATAAAAAATGAATTACTCAATCATCTTTAACCACGGATCCCTCACCGATCAAGTGGTCTATTTTTCCATTAGGGTGCTCAAAAAAGTCTGTCACATCCAAGTGGGTGATGTCAAAATCATTGTCAGAGACAAAATTGGCTTCAGGACCTTTATTCTTTAGAGATGCTTGATAAAGCTCAACCAAATATCTTGGTACACGACAAATATTTACCCAATGTCTTTTTCTACTGCAACGATAACATTCAGTTTCTGAACCATTTGTCTTTGGCTCTCATCTTTCCCTTTCCACTTTTGGCAGTTATTTTTCTTTGGAGGGTGATTAACACCAGAAAAAATTTATTCCTTGTCCACGGCCACGACCACAACCATTAATAGGGCCACGGCTTTTTCCAAGCTTAGCATAATGGGAATATACCTCATCCACTTCAGGCAATACTGTAGACCCAGTGGGTCGATTTTCGTAATTTCTCATGAGCAAGTCATTGTTTCGTTCAGCCACAAGGAGAAGAGAAATCAACTCAGAGTACTTCTTGAAAACTTTCTCTCTGTACTGCTGTTGCAGGACCATATTGGAAGCATGAAACATTGTAATTGTTTTTTCAAGCATATCATAGTCAGTGATAGTATCTTCATAGAGTTTCAATTTAGAAGTAATTCTGAACATCGCAGAATTATATTCAGAAACAGACTTAAAGTCTTGGAGCCTCAGATGAGCCCAATCATATCGTGCGTGTGGAAGAGTGACCAACTTTAAGTTGTCATATCTTTCCTTTAAGCCATTCCACAAAACAAGTGGATCTTTGACTGTGAGATATTCTATTTTCAACCCTTCATCAAGGTGATGGCACAAGAAAATCAAGGCATTAGCACAGTCTTGGGTGGATGCTTTTGTTTTGTCTTTAATAGCGTCTCCAAAATCCATTGCATCTAAATGGATTTCAGCATCCAACACCCATGTCATATAGTTCTTGCCCGAAATTTCAAGGGCAACGAACTTTCTTTTCATAATGTCAGTCATAATTAAAAAGAGGAGAAAAGTTATACTTTAATCTTCTCAAAGAGCTTCTAGAGATGGTAGAGTCTCGTGCTGATAACATGTAATAAAACAATAAAAGTAGAAGAACAATATTCCAGAGAAAGAGAGAGTAATTCTTATTGAATTTTGGAATGATTTACAATGGGGCAAGACCCCTCTATTTATAGGGAAAAATGACTTAGCCACAAAGTAAAATTCTCTAAAAAATAGACATTCACTCTAATTACAATTCTATTCATAACACCATCTCCTTATTAGATATATATAATATAACATGCGAATACCGCTCCTAGTTGTTTCTCTTTATCGTGTTTTGTTTTAGTGCTACATTTACTCATTTAGAATTCCTTAACATAGACACCTATGTCTAATACAATACCTTCTTGTTGTGAACTCAACGCCTAACCAACATGGCATACATCATTCCATCATATGATATTTTTCTAAACTTTTGAGGCAACTGAACCAACATTCTGAGTTTGTGGACAACAATGTATATAATGCGACAAAAATGCTTTGACAACAACAAGCGTTTGTAGTCCAACGGTTAGGATAATTGCCTTCCAAGCAATAGACCCGGGTTCGACTCCCGGCAGACGCAATTGAATCTTTTGATAAGTTTCGCAATTGTTCATTTTTGCTTTCCAGATAAGCTAATGTTGCCCAAAAAAAATATGTTCATTACAGGTTGTTAACTTTATATGAGCGATTTTCCCTGTCTTGGAGGGTGGACAGTGAATTACAATATCACTTGCGTAAATAGTTTACCATGTAAATTGTCCTTCTTATTCTTTGCCAACTAATTTTTGCAATAGGCTATTCAGCACACTGGTTAATCAAAAGGTCCCTGTATTTGAATATCAGTACCTCGTTGTCACAGTAGAGGAAAGTGTCGCAACAATACTGTATTATACATGCATGCTTCCTTCTTGTTGGATGCAAGAAGCTGGTTATTTTGTTCTTTTTTTCAATGTTAGATGCTGGAATAACTTTTAGTGAACACTGTTGAGCTATATGAGTGAGAGATAGAGAGAAGCATTCTGTATAATACAGAATGCTAGCTTAAAAAAATTGATTACTTGGCTATACATACATGTATCATCAGTATGGTACATGTCAAGTGTTACTCCTTGTGCAGATGATGGAGAATATACAAGGAAGCAGAAGATAAAAAGATACACACTGAGTAGCTCAACAGATCAGTACCAGTGGCTATAGTGACCATCTTGCTCCTCTCGAACATCTTGACAAGAAGGATCATGACAATTACATGTCCCACCTTGGTTTTTAGTTCATCGAGCGAACTGATCTTCATCCATTTTGGCCTCTCCTACATAGCACAATCAACTGATTCAAACAAGAGATAAAACAAAAAACTCTATACCTACAAGCGCACATGTTTCGTGGTTGATGTATGCCAGATGCATTCATCTTCACAAGCTTACATGTTACCGCACCATTTTTTGCTCATCCACAAGCTGGGACTAGGATTTCAAATCTCTAACGCATGCACATATAGAGGATCATAACTCATAACAGTAATAGGTACGAAAGAGGGAATTTCATGAAACTTATGCTTCTTATGATTACAAAATTAAAGTCTTCAGGAATCCGTCTTGTTTTAGTCTTTTGGGAGATACTCAGAATTTTTTGTAGTCCTGAGAGTACCACAATCTTCAGCAGACTGCTAGCAGGGTTAGATGATACAATGATACTTTAGAAGTTTCATTTGGCTATACTATAGGAGCCTATAAGAGTGGAAAATGATCTCAGAGATTCATTGGCATCTATCCTATCAGAACTCTGGGATTCATTGATATGTGAAGCTAAGTATAGATAAACTATTTTCCTGTAGAATCAAGGCTTCTCTGGGCATTGCTGCTACATTAAGAGTAAAACCTTGTTTGTAAATACATTATGGTTGAAAAATACACGATATTAGATCATGTGAACTGAATGCAATTCCAGCTTAGACAACTCTCTTCAAAATAAAGTAATTTTCCTTTTGAAAGATCACCATCATTTTTGGCATCTACAATTTCCATTCCAGGAATGAATAGTTGAATCCACTTAAGTTTACGAAGAAAGCAACAATGTATAGCGGAAGTATAAGATTGGCAAACAGAAATATGGTATATAAGTGAAGAAGATCCAGAGTGCGACTACCTTGAGAGCAAACATCCCAAACAAGGAAGAGTGCTTGAGGGCACGGTCAGAAGTTGGATCCACATTAGCAGAGAAATTAGTGATAAATAATCCGTACAAGCCCATCCCAAATATGAACATCACAGTCCCAGCAAGATAAACATCTGCATTACAAGGATAATAAACTCAGAAACACAAAACGAAGATACTAAGCGGCAAGGATTATATCACCCAACTTGACATTTTAGTAAGAAATTCTGCAACTTCCATATAAGCGGCAACTAAGTATTCTTTTACAATAGCCACAGAGTGAAGTACGTCCAAGTGTACACCAACAAAAATAGAATAACAAGTCGTATATTGAAGCACCATAGATGACTCACTTTAAAGAGAGAAGGATTTTCTACCCATCTTCTAGAGGAATATCTCATACAGTTCTAAAGTGTTGATAAGCTTTCATCTCGACTGATAAATTTAGCATATAATCTTCCACTAGAAAGTGAAACTAAGCTAGACGACTGAGAGTAATCCAGATGAAATGGCAGAAAATAACTCTAATGTTAAGGAAAACTACCAACGAAGGTTAGAATGGGATAACATTTACTGCGATGTGGATGCAAAAATAATTCCAAAAGGCCAGTGGTCATCAAAAGATGGGTGATTAAAGATCCATTGAAATGCAACCATCGAATGATGATCTTGAAAATATCAACATCATGCAGAAACTCACCTATAGCTTCAACCAATCGCAGAACCATTTGTCCTGTGTGAATTCCTTTGACACAGCTCGTCCAATAAACCTTGTAAGCGTCAATAATGTAGACACAACCCTACAAAAGAGAATTTAACTGTTAAAACAACTGATAGAACCCGTAAAAATGGTATTACCTCTTATGTGATGATTATACTATGTATTAAAAGGATTAAGCGCATGAACCAAGATCAATGTTTTATGCCTTAAAGCACTAGAGAAAGACTTTGACTAAAATAATGTACCTAAACAAATACTATACTGCACCTAGTAAACCATTGACAGAGAATTAACTGATACTGTAGAGGTTAAGATAGAGTTGCAAACCAGATGAAGGATACAGTTTATTGCATCTGCAACTTGTTATTTGATGAATTGGTATTATGAGCTAGTGATGAATTAGTATAGGACTTCAGCAGGAATAACTGACTCCTGTAGATACTATGTTTCTATCAATGCAAGTGATGATTACTGATAACAATGGATTAATCTTAATCTGATTCTCAACAGGCCATTTTCATCATATACTAAATTAAAAAGAATTCCTGAAGTTGCTCAAAGCAATAAGTTTCACATATCCAATCACCCTAAAGCATGTGAAATCATATAAGATCTATGAACCAACATCTTGCCGGTCTAAGTTTGTAGATCATATATGGTCTAAAAAATAACAAGTGCAATAAAGTAATCAAGTTTCTGTCTTCGTACAGACTTAAACACAAGCCTTGCCGTCATAAATTTCCCCCGGAAGTACTACAACAACAACAACAACAAACTCAGTGTAATCCCACAGGTAGGGTCCGGGAGGGTAGTGCGTACCCTACCTTGTGAAAGTAGAGAAGCTATTTTCCTTGGAAGTACTAAGATATAAAATTTAACCACCTATAGTATATGATAACAATATATTTTCATACATCACATTGAAAAATAAGGTATGCTTGAAAAAGAAATTACATTGAGGAAGCAGAGCAGCGAACCAGCCAATGAACCTCCGATAGCAAGGAATGCCAGAAAACGGAAGTCAAATATTGCCTGCTCAAAAATAAGTAAGCAGTGAGCAACAGATATGTGCAGCATATATCAATTTATTCATATTGAGCAGATATCAATATTAGAACTCTGTCAATTCTTGATAGCACCCCAAATGATTGAAGAAACCATATCAGTCTCCAATTCTCAAGAATTAACTGCTGCTTCACACACTAACATGCTTGGAATCCCGGTCACAGGTTCAAGCCATCTTGTAGTGATTCTATGTTTTGTGCATATAGACTTAAAACCTCATATTAATTCTATAACCTATGTATTAATTCTTCATACCACCAAAAAAAGAGCTTATAATTAAAACCACAACATCCTCTAATCCTCAAGAAGTAGATAGCAAATAAACAAAGAAATAGTAAGTAATAACAATAATAAGTACTATCAAGAAAGAGCAAAGAAGTCAAATTTGTACCCTTTCAATAGTTGATTCAGTGTGCTGAACAAATCTAAGAACAGGGTTTCCATTAGGATTAGCCAAAGCATAGTTGAAACCATTTTCGGGGGTTTTAGAGGACTCAACAAAGGGCACTTTTGGTGGAGAATTAGTTGAGGATAATATACTCCCACTTTGTGTGGATAAAGATGATTCGTGGGAAGGTGTAGCTGATGCTGATGCAAATAAGGTAGGCAAACGTCTGTAGTTACTTGGGATTTGAGGGTTGGATATGGAAAATGATACGTGCGCTACTGAAACTGAACTTAATGCAGCCATTGAAGCTTGATCAAAGATATAAATTTGAGATATTTTTTGTGAAGCAGAGTAGGGAACTAGCTAGTAATAAGAGCAAGAGCCAATTGGTTTGTAGTCCCGTTTTCTTTCTTTGTTGGACCACGTCTCTCAATCAGTTTTTTGGCGCTAGCCGTATGAAGACAATAACAATAGTAACATTTTTTTTTCATTTCTTCGTTAGATATATACCATGTGAATCCCGTTCCTAGTTGTTTCTCCTTTTCCTGTTTTATTTGTTTTAGTATTATTTGGCTTTAATAAAACCAGTAGCTTGATGATATCTAGTTATGTTGTGAGGTAGAGTCAGGATTTTCAAAATGTGGTGTGCACCACTCGATCGAGATTTATCGTTTATCAACAAATTTTAAAAAATAAGAAAAATTTAATATTCTGGATCAAACAAATTGAACACCCATGTATCTTAGTTTACAATGAAAATGAAGCCAATGAAAAAACTGGGCAAAAATACAGTATCAATGCCGCTGATGACAAAACTAAGAAAATATAGATCGAGTGTAGTAAAATTATATTCTCACAATACAACTTCTTGTTCAATGACTTTTTACTTAATTAGTACATATATATATTATGTATCAGCTACCTATAAAGTACATTCTGACTGCTTCAATGAATTTGCCGTAGAAACCCTTATTATTAGCAGTAACTATCTTTTTCTGCATCATGATATTAACGTGATTCTTGAGCCATTCATGTTGAGCAAAGAAGTCGCCGCGGGTGTCGGGACGTGTTTCTCCAATTAGCGTATTGTTAACACCATGAACAAATGAAGGCTGTTGTTGATCACCATCAATTGTGCCAATAATAGTTCCAAGACTACTGGAGAAACCATTTTGTTTGTACAGCGACTTAAACGGACATCCTTTCGAAGCGTGAGCGCCAACACAAAATAAAGAGAGAATTCCGACAAGAAAGAAGAAGCCTACTTTTGTTGGGGCAGCCATCTGTGTAATTAGAACGTACAAGTGATGGAATAAGGTGTGTTGAGAAGTAATTTTGGTGTACAATATATACATATAGAGAGAGAAGGGCAGAGCTGAACCTATTATATTCCTAATTCTAATTGGATTCTTATTTAGAAGTTACCCTTTTCAAAAAAATCTCCTAAATTTCTCTATGACTGAGATTTTAATGAATTAATACAGACTATATTTTAGGTTTCTATCCTGTTATATAAACTAGTCTACGTGCACTTCAATGATGATTGATGCAAATTTGTACCTCAAACGATAATATTTTAAGTGCTTATGTTATTAAAATTAATAGAAAATTTTAGTAAAATAAGAAAGTGCGTATTTTGTATTGTTTGTCCTTTTAATGTGAAATTAGAAAGTTTTAATAAAAAACTGATACTTTTAAAAAAAAGATTTATTTGCTTTTATTATGTCAATATACAAGGGAAAAAAATAATTAATTGAAAAGTTACCGCATTCCTAATTTCACAATACTAGAAAAAAATAGGTTCTTTTAATAATTATATATGTCAAATTAAACAACAAGTAACGGGAAACAATTCAAATTTTAATTTTATCCAACATAAAATATATTTTAGATGATAAGATTGTCAACCAATATTTCACTTGAAAACATGACTACGTAGGTGCAGTGTGCTGTTTTTCTAAGCAAATATTTCCTTAAAATAGTATTGATATATAAATAGATTTAAGTCACAGCACTAACTAACTGAGTCAGTAAAATCTTTCTTGTCAATTGCCATAATCATATTCGATCCTTTTTATAAGGCAAAATAGCCTAAATGACATTTCTACTTGTCCCCCTTTGTCATCCCGATCCCGATACTCTACGAAGTTTCATCTAGACACTCGTAATTTTTAAAATACATTACTTTAAACCTTTCTGACCGTTGACCAAGCCTATGTGGCAACTTCATAACGGAGTTGGATAAAATACGCGAATTTCACACGCATAACGAGAGTAAACATAAAAAAGTTAGACTAAAAATGATTAAAATAAGAAGAAAGAAATAAAAAGAAAAGTAAAAGCAAGAGACAAAAAAAATAAGAAAATATAAAATATCTCTGTTCTTTCTTCTTTCCGCACCCCCACCCCCATTTCTTTTTTTCTTTCTATTTCCTCTTTCCTGTTCTTTCCCATCCATCTCCCATTTCTATTTCTTTATCTCTTTCTTCCCCTCCTCAAAATAGTAAAATTTAAAGAAAGTAAACTAACCCTCTTCCCGTTCTTCCCCAAAACTCATCTCCATTTCTATTTCTTTTTCTCTTTCTTCCCCTTCCCGTCTCCCCCCACCCCTACCCCCACCCCCTGATGAGACTAACAACTGTAACATATCTTGCTTTTTTCTTTTTTTCTATTTCTTTTTGTGCGTATATGTCATCAGCAGCAAAGTTAGTTCATTATAACACTACAAGACTCTTAGAATTGAATGAACACTACAAGATTTTTAATGGTGTTCTTCGATGACCGGAACAATTTTTCGGCGATGGCAGTGGAGTTGTTGGTGGTAAGGAGAAGAGATGGTGGAGTAAGGAAAAAATGAAGATAAAGTCAATAATTTATTTTCTTTTGTGGCATTAGTAATGATGTGGCATCCTACGTGTAGGAGATTGTATTACACGCACACCAGCCTTCTATTATAAGCGTTTATTATACATGATTTGAACGAGTGTAAGTGTTCAATTGGCAAAATGCTAAGTTTGGGGACCGACATGACAAAGTGGCACAAGTATAAGTGTCATTTAGGCTATTCTGCCTTTTTATAAAGGTAGAATACTTAACTAACTCCCAAACTTGACGTGATTTATTCAGTGTATTTTTTGTAGGTAGCCTTTACTTCCAGATGTTGATGTGACATATAGATTGAATGCACTTCTTATTTATCACTAGATGATGATTGCCCGTGCCAGCACGGGCCCAACATGAGGGATGCAATGGTATAAATTATGTCGTTGAAATTAACAAAAAATTTCAAGCAAGTAATGAAGTTGAATATGACAAATTCATATGCAGCAATTGAATAAAAAATAGAATATTAGAGATACAGGTGTGAAACTATATAACATAATGCATTTGATAAATATTACAAAATGAATATTTTGCCAACGTAGCTCACTCTAACTTAATATTACAATGAAAAAAGTTGATGTCATTCTTCATCATTGCCATTCCTCTTTGAGGTTTAATTTTGTTAACCGCCTATAGTGGAAACTGGAAAGTTACATTTTATTAGCAGGCAAATATTTAGCTCAACAATCAGGAGCTACAAAGAGAAGTGGTAACATATGCCAAAATCACGCTGCCTTATAGTCTAATTTGTAATAAGTTTGATGTTAAGAGCGAAATATTATAATCCATCTTTCGGAAGAAAGATTAAAAAAGAAGAAACCATTTATCCTTTCTGACAAATTTAGAAAAACAATATAAAACTATCATCCTTCAAAGGAGCCAGAAGTTTAGCTTCTATAGATCGCTGCAATACTATTTATGTCATTACGTCTACGATATATTTTCTTATTGAAAATTTATTTAGAAAATAAATACAACATTTGAAATTTTAATCAAGGTAGACAGTATGGTGTTAGAAAGAGCAATAACCATGGAAAATGGCTGAAATTTAAGCTTATTGAGAGTTAACTTTTTAAAAGATTCGGAAATTTTAAGCTTTTAACCTTTAGTACTTCGGCATAAACTTCATCACCTATCTCTTATTTTTTGTCCAGTCAAAATTATGCTAATTTGCAATATAGTCATTATTCCTTTTCCAATCTAAACAGGAATAGAGGGTCAAACAACTTTGGCTAATGCTAAGCAAGGAATAACTATTATCATGCTCCAGTCAAATGGCTAGGAAAAAGATGCTAAATTACCTTTAAAAGCATGTCTTCTAAAGTAATGTTAGCATACATTGTCATGTCCTTAGGATATTCAGGAATAGCTTTGGCAACCTGGAAATAATAACATACAACAACCTATATTAGACTCAATCTTTCACTCACAACAAATTATCAATATTTTTCTCTATAACTACTGTATAGCATAAGTGAGATAATACAATAGTTTCCTGAAAAGTAGGAATAGGGGAAGGAGAAGTGAAGGGAGGTGTTCAGAGCACCTCAACCCAAAGGAACATATCTGGAATGTTGGGGTAATCCAAGTGGCACCGACAACCTATCTATATGCTCTTACTTTGCCAAGTTGGTACCTAAACATCCTTATTTATGAAAGGACCAACATGTATGAGCTATTAAAGATAAAGCTTTATAGTGAAAGTATGAAGAACCTAATACCTATCATGAAAGGACCAACAAGTATGAGAGCTATCGAAGATATAGCTTTAAAGCAAAAGAATGAAGAACCTAATGCCAACTGAAATAAGCAATGTAAAAGATTTTTTGTACCTAAATCTTAAATGTGAAAATAAACAGAACCATAACAATTGAGGTGAGATGTCAGGCAAGATAGAGCACCAACGATCAATTTTAAACTGAGATTAAGAAATGTTGGAGTTCTCCTGTATCTAAATCTTATATGGAAGCAGAAAAATCATATTTCAGAGAGAGAAAAGATTTGACATGGTATCTACTCACACAATCACGTCAAAAAAATTAATTGTTTCGAATATGTTCTCCCCTATTCTTGAAAAGGCCATATACACCTTGCCCTTTTTGACTTTTCGTTCTTTCTGCAGCAATTGTTTAGCTATATTCTCAAGGATTTTTTTCAAGTTCCATAGATGAGAGGCTTAAAAAAAGAAAATGGTTGATACTTTTCCTAGTAGAAGGTGACATCACCAACAAAAAAGAAAATTATTGTTCTCCGAAGGTCGACTAAGACTTATTAAACACGTTCTAGTCTTCCAGTCACGTGTGAAAGGATTTTTCTGAATTAGCACTTCGGCTACTAATAATGTCTAAGACCTAGGAAAGATTTGACATGGTATCTACTCATATAAACCCGTCAAAAAAATTAATTGTTTTGAAACCCCTTATTATATACTCCCCTGTTTTTCTGAAAGACTTATTAAACATGTTCTAGTCTTCCTGTCACATGTGAAAGGATTTTTCTGAATTAGCAATTTGGCTGCTAATAATATCTAAGACCTTACTACTATATAGGCTTAATATCAAATTTTAGTTCAATACAATGAAACATAAGTGGAGCTCTGCAATTCACTTAAGTCTTTCGTCTTATTCCTAGGTTTGGTACTTCGATTTATGATGCATTTCTTGGGACTTTCATCGAATAGGTAGTGTACATCGTTCTTTTTATTCAGATTGATGAGCAAACTAATTCACCATCCTTACTTTATCTTAAATATCTTATTAACTTATATGAAGTAGATGCAAATAAAAAGACATAATATTTTGAGAGGTAAGAAGAATTGACAGAATCAAAAGATAACATATTTTGAGAGGTAAGAAAAAGTAACATATTCAAAGCCCAAAGGGGTAGAAATTGAGCAAATAAATTTTCTATCACACCTAGATTACATGGTAAACTTCAGAAAGATGAAGAAAATTTAGCTGAAAACCCAAACCATGGGAAAAAGTCCACCATTATTTTTGGTGAAGAGCAATTCATACCAGAGTAAACAAAACTGAAAGTCAGATCAATGAGAACCATACATACAAATCAAGAAAAATAAAAAAAATTATGTCCAAAAATTGAAAGAATAACTAACCTGAAAATTTGTAAAACTAAGCCGAGAAACCGGAAGATGAAGAGCGTATTGAAAGAAAGAAAAATGGAGAAGTCTATGCAAATATAATATGTTGTCTTTATGAGTAAAAGCCACGTATACTTCTCTTTTTTTTCTTAAAGAGACATGTCTAAACTGATATTTTAAAATGTCCAGACGTAAGCTCAGATTTAAGGCTGAAATGTCAAAATTGTCCTCGGACTTGAATTGAATTCCAAGAAGCAGCCAGGTCGAAACCTTTGCTCTTCTTATATATAGAAATGTGAAAGTGTAAAAGAATTGGAAAATCAACTTTCATTTATGGTATTTCCCAACGTTAATTTGCCACATCATTATATGAGTCTGAAACCTAAATGACAAGTTTTTGGACTTAGAATACATTTCTACTCTCTAAAAAAAGATACTTTTCTATATATAATGCAGTATTATACCGCGTTATATATAGCGCGGTATTACACCGTGCTATATCTATTAAATAAAGAGCCCTTCTTCTTCCCACGACAGAAACAGAATCGAGCCCCATTTTTAAAAGAAAAGAAACAGCGGTCCCCCTCCTCTTTTTCTCCAAAAAAAAAATCCGAGTGGACCCCACCCATCACACGAAAAGATAAGATTGTAGGTTCTGCATCCAACCCAAGCCTTCTATTGTTATGGTTTCCTCGTTTCGGGCTCAAAATTTCAATTTTTCGAGTTTTCTAAAAACATAAATCGAGGTATTCCGATTTAGTTTATGTCGAAACTCGTATAATAATGCATATTAGTTGTCTTGAATGTGTTTCTATGTTGTTTTGTATTTTGTTTGCGACTAAACTAGTATGTTATTTTTATCCGGATTAATATATTAGTGTTTTAAAAAATAGTTAAAAGTTGAGAAATAATTTTTTTTGTTAATAAAAATGTTCATAAATTTCTTTTACTGTTTTATATCTAATTTCGTGAATGTTATGCTATTAAAATATATTTGTTGTTTTTATTTAGTTTAGATTATTTATTTGCTTAAAGACTAGTGCCCTTTTAGCGTAATAAAATATAGAGCCTTTTGGCGTAGTAAAATATAGAGTCTTTTAGCCTAGTAAAATGTAGAGTCTTTTAGCGTAAAATCTCTGTAGTTTAATTATCTACTATATTGATAGATCAAACAAAAACTCTATTCAATTACAATTTACAAAAATTAATTATTTAATTTATAAAACAAACACACAAAATTATGAAAAATATTGAAAATGACACACATAGAATTCAGGATAGCTTGGTTCTACTGGGCCTCAAATATCGAGCCTGAAACCCATAGGTATATACTCTGTCCAATTAAATATTTAAATAATTAAATATTTATTATTTACAAAACAAAACAAACACACAAAATTCTAAAAATATTGAAATTGATACACATAAGAATTCAGGAAAGCTTGGTGCTACTAGGCCTCAAATATCAAGCCTGAAACCCATAGATATATATGTTGTCCAATTAAAAATTAACTATTTAATTTTTAAAACAAACACACAAAATTATAAAAATATTGAGATTGACACACATAAGAATTCAGAAAAGCTTGGTGCTAATGGGCCTCAAATATCGAGCCTGGAACCCATAGATATACACTATCCAATTAAAAATTAATTATTTAATTTTCAAAACAAACACACAAAATTATAAAATATTAAAATTGACACACATAAGAATTCAGGAAAGTTTGGTGCTACTGGGCCTCAAATATCGAGCCTGGAACTTATAGATATATACGTTGTCTAATTAAAAACTAATTATTTAATTTTCAAAACAAACACACAAATTTCTAAAAATATTGAAATTGACACACATAATAATTCAAGAAAGCTTGGTGCTACTGGGCCTCAAATATCGAGCCTGGAACCCATAGATATATGTTGTCCAATTAAAAATTAATTATTTAATTTTCAAAACAAACACACAAAATTATAAAAATATTGAAATTGACACACATAAGAATTCAGGAAAGCTTGGTGCTACTGGGCCTCAAATATCGAGCCTGGAACCCATAAATATATACGATGGCCAATTAAAAATTAATTATTTAATTTATAAAACAAACAAAATTATGAAAAGTATTGAAATTGACACACATAAGAATTCAGGATAGCTTGGTGCTACTAGGACTCAAATATCGAGCCTAAAACCCATAAATATATACTCTGTCCAATTAAATAATTAAATATTAATTATTTACAAAACAAACACACAATTAATATTGTTTAATTTATAGTAGACGGCATGGACGTGCCTCCTGTGCATCCTAGACCTTTCTCCGATGAGCTATTAGTGTTACAAGGCGATCATAGGTCCGCCTACGTACGGGAGGGAGAGCTACTGGACCATACTCTCCGCGCCAGGAGAGTGGACGATTTGTGGGACTTTATGAGGGACAGAGATTTCCATCCCCGTGTAGTCCAGCGCCTGCGGGATACAGGCTTCTATAGGATTTTTCAGATTGGGCGGTTGCAGCTCGACTCGTCTCTGATTACAACCTTGATAGAGCAGTGGTGATCGGAGATGCACTGATATTTTATACTTCAATACCACACAAGGGGGGGGGTGATTTGTGTGGTACCCAATTTTCGCTTAACTTGATTATAGAAGAACTTGGTTCTTCTATGTGTTCCAATTACTACTGTTGCGGAATAATAAATACAAAAAATAAAAACACAGAGATTTTACATGGAAAATACCTGGCTCAAAAGGTGAAAAAACCACGACCTACCTTCTAGTAGGATTTTCCCAAACTCTCCACTAAAATCACTGAGCCAAAAACTTTATTTACAAAAAACTCTTTTGTAAACCTAGGATTAACTCTAATCCCGTTGTGGCACACAACCTCAACTGTTGTGACAACTTCAAGTTAACTTTAACTTGAAAACTCTAAGTACCTAATACAATTTCTTCTAAATAAGCTGAAAGGTACAATGTAAAATCACCTACTACAATTGAACTATAATAAAAGATAGACACTTGGAACTTATTCTTCTATCTGGTTCAAGTAACTTCAGGTTTGCACGCTTGAATCACACATAAATTGCTTGCAAAATTGCCCTGCTATTTTGCTCTCAATTCAAGTTTAACTTCTGCTTATGTGCATTACCTATAAAAGAGAACAACACTAATATTTAAGGAGTTATCAATTAGAGATTGACTAGGATACTGATGCTACTCTTCCATGGTGGAAGAGTTCTAGTTTATCTCATACGCTAACTCTATCCTTTTCTTAAACCGTGTTCTCTTTGTATAAAGAGTCTTTCTCCTTATCTAATATGCAACCTTTTTTATCATGATCAGGATATATCACTTCTGATATGTTAGGTTTGTCTCTTTCACGTGCATGTCACATGTTTGAGTTAATCATAACTGTGCTTCACAAGATGGACCGGGTCCATGTCTGAGTTCCTTTTTCAGTCTTCAAAACTTCACATTTACTTAGGCCAACAAATTTCCCCTTTTTGATGATAACAAACTCTGTGTTTTTCACTCACTTAGGCCCTATCATAACTCAGCTTATTCATCAATACAAAGTTAGAAAAATTTACTTATCATCAAGGACCAGGTTCATTAGGTTATAAATATCACTTATTCAGAATATATAAAGCACAATATATTTTCCCCCTTTTGGCATCATCGAAAATTTGCATAAACAAAGTGTGAGTCCTAGAATTTTAATAGTTACTCATGGCCACTGGGGCAACTGCAAGTGCAATCATGGATTAATCATCAGTAATCAAGCAAACACATTCAAACTATCAAGGAAATATTAACAATCAACAAGATCAAAAATATTAGATTTCATTGATAGAAGATATGTTGCTACCACAATCCACAAAAAGAAAGCAAAAATATTTAAAACATGAGCAAAAGAAAGAGAAATCCTTAATCTGGGTCACTGGTGGTACTAGACAGGTTCAGGAGATGAAGGCTAGAAGTCCTAAGGTTTGGGAGAGCTAGAGGGTTGGTTTTGGGCTTGGAGAAGGTTCAACATATTTTGAAGAATGCCATCACTCTTCTCCTTTTCCTTGGTGAGCTCAGTTCTGAGAGCATCCCTCTCAGATTCAACCTCTGGTAAGCGAGCCTTCAGCCTAGCTATCTCAGTATCCTTGGCCCCACTTTCCTGAACTAGAACCCTGACTTTACTATTGATAGGTGTCTTCTTGGATGAACCAGGTTCATTGGGAATGGCATTGACTAGATAGTCATAAGAAATCAAAGTATTAATTCCAAAATGGTCCTTGCTTGTGGCCATTTACCACTTCTTCAGAGGCACCTTGCACCGATCCAGAACAGTAGTCAAAATAAATCCATAAGGGGGTGGCATGGGCCTTGGAGCCATTGCTAACCCTGTCCAGTAGCTTGATGATGAATGCAGGCCAGTTGATTTTCCTTCCACTTTCAAGATACTCCATCAGAACTAAGTCCATATAGTTAGCAATGTGCCTTATTTCCTACCTGGGCAGTAGGCACTTGTTGACAAAATCAAATAGGACTTTATGTTGTGGCTTCATTTCACTCGTGCACAAACTTGGCCTCATTCACTTCTTCAACATCACAAAATCTCCTAGTGATTTCAAGGGCAGGAGGAAGGGAATCCAGACTTGGCCATCTTTGCCTAGTGTAGTCATCATATCCCTTAGCAGGGATGTCAAGAATCTCACCCAGCTTCTCTGCATCGAAGGTCACTTGAACCCTTTTCACTTGGCTAGTAACTCTGCCATCCTTGACCTCTGTATTGGCCATGAATTCAATGATTTCATTCCTAGATAGCATTCTATCCATCTGAAGGATCATGTCCTTCCAGCTCTGAGCAACTAGTGCATCAACCAATCGAACCATTCCTAGTTCCACCAAGTCTTTCAACAATCTACCCTTCAAAAAATTTCTTTTGCCAAACTTGGCAAGCTTGTCTTGTTCACCATCAGACTCACTCTCTTCTTTACTACTCTATTCATCATCCTCAACAATTCTAACTCGTTTGTTTTTCATTGCAGGCCTTGTCCTCTTGGCCAATGAAGATTCAACAACCTTAGACCCTGATGAAGACTTCTTGGAAGAAGTCTTGGTTTTTTAGGCTTGGGGGTCTGAACTTTCACAGTTGTATGTTCCTCCTGATGGACCTGTTCCATCTCCTCAACATCAACAGCCTCAGAAGTCTCTGCAACCTTAGCTTTTCCTTTATTTATCCTCTTCTTCTTGCTTTTAGCCAAAGCCTTTTGTAATTCACTCTCACTCTGTTTCACCATACTTCTTGTGCCTCTCCCCTTTGGCAAGGGAATTTGAGCAGTTGTTGGGAATTGGCCTTTCTTTTCTTGGTGTTCTTTGTAGTGCTTGGAACCTTAGGTGTTAGAGTTCTCATTTTCTTGGGATCATAACTGGCACCTACTTTCTTCAGAAGGTCTGCTAGGGTTTCTTCAATAGATGAACCGGGTTCATCCACATGAGAACTTAAATTTACCAAACCCTCAGCAGCCTCCCCTGATCCACTTCCCCCTATTTTCTTACCACTTTCTCCTATAATTTCATCCTCAGTCCCACAAATTGCTGGTCTAATCATCTCAAAGGTGGGTAATGAATCAACCACTTCTACCCCTGTTCCCCTCACATCACAGCTTGCACCCTCTTTTTTTTTCTTTTTCATTTTTATTTTTACCTCCTCTCCTTCTCAACTCAGGAATTTTCATATCTCTAACAGACCCAACAAGAACAAACCTATTTTCTACACTTTCAACCAAAACAAAAAGTACCTCAGAAGGGGAACTCTAAATCTTCTCAGAATTAGAAGACCTAATTCCTTCCCCCTCACTTGCAGACTTGAAGGAATCATCTAAGTGTTCAGATTCTTGGGTTTGGCTAGCCTTCAATTATGCGTTCAATCTTTTTGACAGTGCACATGTAGCCACAGTTTTAGGAGAGAGCATCTTAACACGTTTCCTCCTAAGCTGGGGGGTTATACTGGGTTGAGGAGGTGTGGAGGTATCAGAAGAGGTGGGTTGTGGAGGAGTGCCTGGGGTTATCTTAAGGGTTCGACATTGTGACTGATTTTGTGAAAGAATTTGGATGTTTGGCTTTTGGAAGAGAGAACAATTTAGAGTGAAAGAAATTTTGACGGTTTGGAATAATGAGGGTGGCAGAAGGTGATGATGGGTTTTTAAAGAGAGAACTTAATTAATGACTAACAGTAGCTTTTTGCAGTCAATTAGAAGTCCAATCAACCTGAAATTTCAGGTTGAATGAGCGGTTAAGCTTCGCTAGATTATAGGCAATTTTTGTGGTGATTATTCTAGTAGAGACTGAAGTGGTTCAAAAAAATAAACGGATAGGATTTTCTGATGTTTCTGAACATAGGTAGGACTCTGTGCATGATTTAAATATTTATATTTCTAATTGTGCAGAGTATAGAAAACATATCTCGTTATTCAGATGAACCAGATTCTTCATTTAGAATCCTCTTGATCATGTCTCAATTTACCAAAATAGAGAAAAATTTGTTAGAGATTAGTGAGTCATATCAACACACGTCATAGTAGTATACTATTTATAGTATGAAACTGAGTAAAAATTAATCTAGATATTTACATAAGTTCAGATTTCCTAGCCAATTTTTTTTAATTTCATTTTTTTCATTGTGCATTCTAAACTGGTCTCATTAGGTGATCTTAATCATCCCTAATTCTAACATGTTCCTTTCAAAGCTTTCTCTACTCAGTGCGTTAGTAAAGATGTCAGTAATCTGTTTATCAGTAGCACAGAATTTTATAGTAATCAATCATTTCTCATAGTTGTCCCTTAAGAAGTGATGTCTAACATTTATGTCTTTAGTCCTCTTATGATGAACTAGCTTCTTAGCCGTACTAATAGCACTAGTGTTATCACAAAAAATAGGGATGCAACCAACTTCAATGCCAAAATCCATCAGTTGTTGTTTGATCCACAACAGTTGAACACAACAAGAGGCAGCAACAACATACTCAGCCTCAGCAGTGGATAAGGCCACTGAATTCTGCTTTTTAGTGGCCCATGATACTAGACATGAACCAAGAAAACGAGCCATACCTGGGGTGTTTTTCCTATCTACAAGGAAACCTGCATAGTCAGCATCAACATATCCTACTAGATTAAAGTTACTACCTTTAGGGTACCAAAGGCAAAGGTCAGTAGTGCCTTTCAAATATCTCAATATCCTTTTGACAGCAATCAAGTGGGATTCCTTAGGATTTGCTGGAAAATGAGCACAAAGCGTTACACTGAAAATAATGTCAGGTCTGCTAGTAGTAAGATACAAAAGTGAACCAATCATACCCATATACAACTTCTGATCAATAGATGAACTAGGTTCATATATGTCTAAATTAGTAGTTGTTGCAATGGGTGTGTCTATTTCCTTTGATTTATCCATTTTAAACTTCTTAATCAACTTTTTTGCATATTTCTGTTGATGGATCATGGTTCCATTTGGGTTTTGTTTGATCTGTAAGCCTAAGAAGAAGTTAAGCTCACTCATCATACTCATTTCAAATTCACTCCCCATTAATTTAGCAAATCCTTACTCAATTTTTCAGTGGTTGCACCAAAAATTATGTCATCAACATATATTTGTACTACTAGTAGATCCTTACCTTTTTCCCTCAAGAATAGAGTGTTGTCAATCTTACCTCTTTTGTATCCATGTTCAAGCAGGAATTTGTATAGGCCTTCATACCATTCTCTAGGAGCCTGCTTGAGTCCATATAGGTCCTTGTCCAGTTTGTATAGATGATCTGGACACTCCTTACTTTCAAACCCTGGAGGTTGTTTGACAAAAACTTCTTCCTTTAAGTAGCCATTTAGGAAGGCACTCTTCACATCCATTTGGTGAATGATAAATTCTATGTGTGCTGCAAAGGCTATGAGGAGTCTTATATCCTCCAGTCTTCCAACTTGAGCAAAGGTCTCATCATAGTTTATGCCCTCCTCTCTTATTGCTACTGTGATGCTCTTGTAGCCAGGATAGTGCATCATAGGACTTATTCCATTTGCAAGTTCTGCCTAGTTCATATTTCACCTTGCCTAGATCTTCTTTTAGGACTCTTATGTGATCATCTCTCTTGTACAACTCATCCTTCATTTTTCCTAGATTCTCTTCTAAGGTGAGGTGTGTGTGATCAGCTTTCTTTTTACATGTTCCTGATTTCAGTTTTAAATTTTCAGATCTAAGTTCTAAGACAGTGGTGTCAAGTTCAAGAACCTGGTTCTTCAACTCAGTATTTTTACTATCACTTTCACTAGCCCTGAGTTCCAGATTTTTGCACTTAGCTTTTAGGATCACACATTCCCTAGACATTGTTCCTTCTCATTGTTTATGACCCCAGACTCATCAATGAAGTCTAGCAGTAATTCAGATAGCTTTTCTTTAGATAAAAATTTAATCTTGTCTTTGAGATGAATTACATTTACCTCTTGTTCATCGTCTGATTCTCCAATGGCCATAAGTGCTTGTTAATCTCCAGCTTCATCTTCTGAATCCTCATCTGAGCTTTCTCCCCAAGCAACAACTATAGACTTTGTTGATCCTTTGTTCTTTTTGGGTTGAACCTGTTCCTTCTTCCTGTTTCTTCATTCAACCATTTCTTTCTTCTATTCAATTTCCCACTGAGGACAATTCTTAATCATGTGGTCAGTCTACCACATTTGTAGCAGCCCTCGTTGGTCTATTTTTCAGGGGCCCTTGGTTTGTTGAAGGTTGTACCTCTTGAAGAACCCTTTACTCTCATTAGGTACTTCTTGAAATCCTTTGTGATCATAGCCATTTCATCATCCTCTAAGTCTGCACCTTCAGCTATTCTGAGAGCCAAACTTCTTTCCTTCTTGGGTGCATCCATCTTCATGGTTTGCCTTCTTAGTTCATAGGCAGTGATATTTCCAATCAGCTCATCCAACTTGAGAGTAGCAATGTTCTTTGACTCCTGAATAACAGTAATTTTGCTTTCCCAAGTTACTGGCAAGACCCTTGTCAAGATTTTCTCAACCTTGTCTTCTTCAAGGATAATTCTTCCAAGAGACTTAAGTTCATTTGTTATTGTTGTGAACCTTGTGTACATCTCTTGGATGGTTTCACCTTCCTTCATGGTGAAATTCTCACATTGGGAATACATCAGTGTTCCTCTTGATCTCTTTACTTGAGGAGTTCTTTCATGGGCCACTTGTAGAGTGTCCTAGATCTCCTTAGCAGTAGTACAGTTTTGAATTCT
The DNA here is from genome assembly GCF_000393655.2 of Nicotiana sylvestris. Classification (NCBI taxonomy): domain Eukaryota; kingdom Viridiplantae; phylum Streptophyta; class Magnoliopsida; order Solanales; family Solanaceae; genus Nicotiana; species Nicotiana sylvestris. Next base: position 114,791,452 of record NC_091065.1, read on the forward strand.
GTTGTACTCATCTGGACCTAGTCCACACACAAAGCCATTTCTTGGCCTTGGCGTTCTTTTCCCATTTCTTCAAATCGTCAGTAGTACAGTCAACTCCCGTCTTTGGCACGTCCACTCCTTCAGCATTCTTCGTTGTGGTAGCTAGGGGACCATCAGTAACAATGTACCAAAGTTCATAGTCTTCTCCTATGATGTGGTCTCTCATCCTGTTCTTCCACCAGGAATAGTACTAGCCATTAAAGAGTGGAGGCCTAGCAGTGGAATGTCCTTTCCAATTTTCAGGTGGTGCACTTATCTTGATCTATTCCTAAGGTGTATTCCTAAGGTGTTAGTCTCTTCAAGGAAAACCCGCTCTGATACCAATTGATGTTTTATACTTCAATACCAAACAAGAGTGGGGTGATTTGTGTGGTACCCGATTTATACTTAACTTGATTATAGAAGGACATGGTTCTTCTATGTGTTTTAACTACTACTGTTGCGGAATAATAAATACATAAAATAAAGAACACAGAGATTTTACGTGGAAAATATCTGGCTCAAAAAGTGAAAAAACCACGACCTACCTTCCAGTAGGATTTTCCCAAACTCTCCACTAAAATCACTGAGCCAAAAACTGCATTACAAAAAACTCTTTTGTAAACCTAGGATTAACTCTAATCCCGTTGTGGCACACAGCCTCAACTGTTACGACAACTTCAAATTAACTCTAACTTGAAAACTCTAAGTACCTAATACAATTGCTTCTAAATAAGCTGAAAGATACAATGTAAAATCATCTACTATAATTGAACTATAATAAAAGATAGACACTTGAAACTTATTCTTCTATCTGGTTCAAGTAACTTCAGGTTTGCACGCTTGAATCACACATAAATTGCTTGCAAAATTGCCCTGCTATTTTGCTCTCAATTCAAGTTTAACTTCTGCTTATGTGCATTACCTATAAAAGAGAACAACACTAATATTTAAAGAGTTAGTAATTAGAGATTGACTAGGATACTGATGCTACTCTTCCATGGTGGAAGGGTTCTAGTTTATCTCATACTCTAACTCTATCATTTTCCTTAATCGTGTTCTCTTTGTATAAGGAGTCTTTCTCCTTATCCAATATGCAACCTTTTCGATCATGATCAAGAGATATCACTTCTGATAAGTTAGGTTTGTCTCCTTCACGTGAATCTCACATGTTTGAGTTAATCACAACTGTGCTTCACAAGATGGACCGGGTCCATGTCTGAGTTTCTTTGTCAGTCTTCAAAACTTTACCTTTACTTGGGCAAACACACACACTTTCCACTTGTCCATTGGTGTGGCCACCATTACGCTACAGGATGTTGAGGTTTTATATGGGCTGTCTGTTGATGGACTGCCTGTTGCACCGCCTCAGTATATGATATCTATGTCGTGTGCCCAATATTTGGACTTGCTGCAGCAGTTCACTAGTTTCAGGACACAAGATGAGACTGCAGCTTCAGGGTCCAGTCGCATGGCTTTGACAGCTATTAGACAACATTTGGAGATATTGCACCCTGACATCACCGACGAGACATATGATCTACATATTCTCTGGTACATGAGGTTGGTGCTGCTCCTTCTTTTAGGGAGTGTCTTTTTCCCAAACACTTCGTGAAATCTAGTAAGTTTGTGATTTCTACATCATCTTCAACAGCTAGATGATTTACCCCATTACAGCTGGGGTGCTGCTGTTCTCGCTTACCTGTACAGGCATATGTGCCGGGCAAACATGGGCACCCAGAGCGACGTATGTGGTTTTCTGCTGCTTCTACATGTGACAACATATTCGAATACTCTGTTCATTACTTCCAATTCTATCTAGTCAAAAAAAAATTTAAACTTTACGTCAGCCTTGTATGTTAGGTTTGGGCCTGGGAGCGGTTCCTGCCGTTGCAGCCACCTCTACCACCATTACCTCCGGATGTAGAACCTCCATTTATCTCTCTAGCTACGAGGTGGGTTCTCCGGCATGGAAATTACCGAGCCATTGATGCTCATCATAATCTCCCCCTTGTCAGGGATGTGTTGGATATGCTGGAGGGCGCACATGCAAATGTGTACCTAAACTTACTTGTTATAAATTCACTTGTGTTGCGCATACTCACTTTTATGTTATTATTTGATAGTTCATCTGGACGCCATAAAGCAACGACTTGATAGGTGGCCTGCCCGATTATTGCTTGGTCGGCCGACTGATTTGGAGCACTTCCGTCCCGCTGTTATGCCTCGATATTGTGGAGCATCATGCCACAGAGCGGGTACTTCGCCAGTTTGGCCATCTGCAGACTACTCCGAGGGGGCCTACATGGGAGGCTACATATTATCAGCGGGATGATCGTTCAAGGACGGACGACACATTTGTAGCATGGCTAGAGGCGCATGTCCATACTTGGGAGGGGTGAAAGGACCTGATTCCGCTCCACCTTCATAGATCCAGGGGGCGACTATTCAGATGTATACGTCCCAGAACCGCCGCGTTACCTGACTTTTTATCGGGAACCCCATTCATCAAGTTGGCGGTCAATACACACCATATGCCGGGAGGCACGAGGCACTGGTATGTTATTTGGTATTCTTACTTATAACTGTAATATAGCATTCTGTAATTAATATTTTAAATGTTGTGTAGGCTATTGGTCAACATTTATTCAACCAGTTGGGACTATAGATGCAGCAGCATGCCGGCAATCCGGCGGTCGCTGAGTATGGCCGACAGGTGACAGAGCTGGCTCTTCGGACACTGCAGCGAGCCAAACAGGGCAAGCGCTTAGATCACGACCCTGATTATGTGGAGCCAGAGCACCACCAGTGGGGTAGGCTTGTCGCACGCTCGAGGGGACGGGGACGAGGCAGGGCTGTCCCACGAGGTAGGGGTGCCACATGCGGTTGTGGGGGCCAGCGAGGAGGTGGTCCCCATCAAGGGGGCGTTGAGGCACCTGATGAGGATCTTGGAGCTGATCAGCCGGGTTACATCCCTCAGCAAGACGAGCCTCCTAGCAGCATGTCGTCATACAACTTTCAGCTGGAGCTTCCAACATCGCATGTGACCCCGTCAGATCCATTATTGATCACTAACACGAGCTTTACCGCAGATATAGAGCAGTTGTTTTCAGGCCCATCGACCGCAGCTGAAGATCAGCCGACTCGAGACGTGGATGGTGGGTGCAGGTTGAGTTTTGGCTCATCATCGTCGGGTACGGCAGATCTATCACAGGCGCAGGTATGTTTGTATTACTATTAAATTTTAATTTGCTTTTTTTTTCTCAATGATTTGCCATAAATTAATTTTTAATTTTCTTATTAAGGCTTCATCCCAGCCCGTCACGGAGGCCACTTTATGCGATGTTGAGGATACCACAAATGCATATATTTAGGAGCCCGACGAGACCATGGTAAGAAAATATTTTTGACGTAACACGTACATTACTAATATGCATTTTCATATACTGAGCTTACTTATTATTTTGTAGGTTGCTGATAGACCGACGACCCCTTCTACCGACCCTGCCAACCCAACTGACGATCATGCTGCAGCGCATCCTCATATAAAGAGGCGATGTGATAAGGATAATCCTGATAGTGTATCCGGGCGAGAGGGGATACGCCTCATGCCATTGGCTGTATTGAAGCACAAAGGATGTGGGATTCATTGATTTTTTATTTTTTTATTTTGTATTTTATGTACGTTATATAAATATTATTTTATGTAAATAATAACAATAATTTTTTAGGCTTACATAATATGCGTATTATGTTTTTATTACCCTATTTCTTCTTTATTTTAACAGTACAACACAAACACAAACATAGAAACTTAACATAACTTAAATTCAGTGCAACTAATAAAAACATATGACACGGGAAACATAAAGATACACTACTACGCTCAATACATATGTCATTATTTAGTCACCACCGCCTAGTATTCTCTGCTCCAACCACTTAAATTTTTCTTCTAGCTTATTTTTTTTTCTTCCACCTCTTTGAGTTTATCCTTCAACTTCGCAACTTCTCGTTTGGATTGTCGCTCTCTTTCCCAATGTTTCAAGCACAAATAATGAAAATGCTACAACTTTTCTTTGTAGTATTCCTGCTGACAGAGTTCATCAATCCATACCTCAAAATTGCAAACAGGTTTGTCACGAACCCTATAAAACTTGTTCATACACACCTAGTAACGACGTCCAGCTTCACCATCATCTCAACAATCTTGCATCATGCATTTTTTGGTGCACTCGCACCTTGACACATAGGAGTTCGGACATTTGTTAAAGCGTAAAGAAAAACCTTGCTTTTATGAAAATATTTGCTATTGGTTATTGTTAAGAGCATAAATTAACTACAATGCACCCGTTACTTATAGGCAAGACAACACAAAAACGTTGTATTGTACCACGCTATACATATTCACTTTTTCTGAAACGAAACAGCTTTTTCGCAGTCGGTCAGCTTTTTAGGCTGACAAGATAACACACAAAACGTAGTATTGTATCGCGCTATACATATTGACTTTTTCTGAAACGAAATAGCTTTTTCGCAGTCGGTTAGCTTTTCAGACAGACAAAACAATACACAAAACGTAGTATTGTACCGCGCTATACATATTGACTTTTTCTGAAACGAAATAGCTTTTTCGCAGTCGGTCAGCTTTTCAGACCAACAAGACAACACACAAAACGTAGTATTTAACCGCGCTATACATACTGATTTTTATGAAATGAAATAGCATTTTTGCAGTCGTTCAGCTTTTCAGACCGACAAGACAACACACAAAATATAGTATTGTATCGCGCTATACATATTGACTTTTTCTGAAACGAAACAACTTTGTCTTGATTTATCCTTTTATTATCTTTTATTTTCATGTATGTTGCTTTAGTTATGGTTGTTGTGATTTTTTCTCTTCGAATATTATGTTATGAAATTTCAATCTTCATATTGGTCTTCTTTACTAACACTAATAAGTTGAATGTTGGAACTATCATATCATCATCCCAATTCAAAAGGTCATGTTAAAAAATAAGATGTAATAAGACTGTGGAACATAATTTTATTTAATAGATATTGCAACATAAATAAGTACAAACACTTATTACAAAAAATATTACGAAAACAAAACACTACGTGTACCCTGATAGTTGGGTACATTAGACGAACTTGCACCAGGAGCTGGATTACCACCGTCACCCAGACCAGCTGAAGGACATTTAAGATGGTCGTGTCCTGTTTGCGAGCATATACCACATTTACGCGCATAAACGGTATCACTAACATCTATTTGGTTCCATATACGCGTTCTCTTTTGCACTTGCAGCTTGCACAAATAGTCATTGTTACACATCATTTTAAATGGTTCCAACGGCCAATAATGCTCAACATCCAATGGCTATAATTGCCAACTATATGTGTTTACGTATGTAGCAACACTGTATTGTCTATCAACATAGTTGGTTGCCCCTAAACCAACTTGTTGAAAGCACTTCATGGCATGTGCACACGGCATGTGGTAGATGGTCCATTTCCCACATGAACAAAACCTATTGGCTTCATTCACGGTTTGTAGATTATTCCCCTAATGTCAGCGAATAGCGATACGAACTTCAAAAATACCCCGGTCGTGATCATACTGTAAAAATGAATGCCAATGTGCTCGCCGCCTGTATTTCTCAAATCTTCTCATCGGTATTGGCATAAATTGAACACCCATGTCCATCAATTCTGATGCTATGCCTTTCAACAAATCTCTCCGCAATCTGTTTGAATGTCATCCGGACCATGGCATTGACAGACAATCCACGTGCAGACTTCAATAAACCGCTGAATGACTCCGACACATTTGTAGTCAGGGCTCCCCATCGTCTTCCACCATTAGCATGCAATGTCCACTTGTGAAACTCATGTCCCATCGACCAATTATAGGCTCTTTCGTCTAAATGTCGGATCGCTTCCATGCGCCTCGTGAATTTGCGCTGCTGATGCTCAATTGCAGCCATCCACATTAAATCATTCAAGGCCTTGTCGGGATATTTCTTTTGGAAATTGGCCTTTAGATGCCTCACACAGTAACGGTGGTATGCATAGGGTTCTTGCCATTTAGGCAAATGCCGTACAGAACTTAAAATACCACCATACCGATTAGATATTAAACAAATACCTAAACGCTGTTTGACAACGTGCTACTTCAAGTGGTTCAAAAAAAGCATCCACGTCTCTTCGCTTTCATTGTCACAAATGGCAAAAGCTAGTGGAAATATTTGTCCGTTGGCATATACTGCAACTGCGATCAAACGCTTAATATCATACTTTCCATAGACATGAGTACTGTCTATGGAAACTACCGGACGACAATGTACAAAATCATCAATTACTGGTTTAAATGACCAGAACACATAGTTGAAAATATATTCTGGTATTCCCGGACTCCGCTCATGCCTCCATTCAACAATAGTCCCGGGGTTAAAGTGTTTCAGTGCGGCCACGTACTTGGGTAGAGATAAAAATGACTTATCCCAGTCACCATAAATAATTTCAAAAGCACGTTTGCGCCCGAGATATGCCTTTCTTTTGGTTATAGTACACTCATATTCCTGGTGGACTAATGTAATACACTCTTTAATCTTGTACCTAATGGACACTTACAAGTGTGGAATCAAGACAAGAGAAATCAAGTCTACATCCAAGTTGAAGTGATTCTGATTGAATGTGTCCATTTCACATCTGTGGGTGCTAATATATTTACCCACTTTCCATAACCCTGTTTCCTTCTTGATCGCATGCAACATCAAGTTACAACCCATAAAGTGTCTACGGCATACAACCTTGTATACCTCCGGAGTTGACTCCCTTATCGTCATCTCACGGCACTTTCTTACGCTGTACATTTTTACAGCCCTGGTTAAGAGAGCTTTATCGGGAAAATACATGCCCTTTGCCAGCACCGTTGGTCTAGACTTATCCCACATTGCTGACCGAAATTCGTCAGCATCCTTTGTGAGGGCATACACATCCGACATACTTGACAAATTATTAAGGTAGGGAATATTCCGCTCATAAACGGCACGTGGGACTCGTACACTCTTGGTCTAACGGGAGGTGGAGAAGCATGCTCCCTCATTAGCTCAGGTTCGACATTCACTTCCTCCTCCTCATCACCCTCGTTAGGGAAGGGTGTGTCATCTCCAGACTCATCAGCATTGTTGTCATAATCACTATCATCTTCCCGACTCTGCGCATCTGCCAAATCACGAGTAAATACGTCGTCTATGGGCAACTGTGTGAGGTCAGGAGCTTCAAGAAGCTCGTTTTCACTGCACATAAAGAACAAAATGATAAGTTACCCAACTAGATAAATACTTTAGATATAGCTATATCACTTTACTTACAAGTCGTACTGTCTTGACGTTTCATGATGGATATTTTCTTGTTGGTGATGACTCCCAGATGGACCACCATGGTCCAATACTCCAGAACTACGCATATTCCAACTAGGGGCAGGGTCATAACTTGTAAAATTCATATCCGGGCGGTACCCCCTATGAAAAATATGAGTGTTAATACAAATCCAATTAAAACATAAATTAAGCATCGCTAAATCGTAGTAAAATTGAAGTTTACCAGTCGTCTTGTTGATTATCTAAAGTCGAAAAATTATTTTGTGGCTGCTCATTCGCCGGTGGTGACAAGTTTAAATCAAGGCAAGCTCTTTCATCACCAATCTATCCGGCAAAAACTGCTCCAGAATAACCACCCGATGACTGGGGGTTATCCCTACTATGCACGCCCTCATTATAGGGAACGTCTTCCACCTTGACGTACATTTCCAATAATTTTATTACAATAAATTCCCTATATTCATCCGGACTCAGCAAAAAATATCTAAGAGTTTCATCATCTTCGATGTTAAACTTAGAATAACAAGCAAACCCCTGCGGAGTGACAGAATAAGAAAATCTACCTGTTACTTTAAGGTTCACCGAATGTTTCCTCACACTCGTTTTTTTAAGTAACAACGATACCAATTTATCGTACTCCATAAAGCGGCAATTTAACATGACATTGTGGAGATGAACTATACCTCACAGAGTTATTCTCCATTACAACATCATCTCCCCTGCCTCCCCCCCCCCCCAATATAATGAAACCTTTATTTTTTGCTCTTCAGACATTATAAAAAATGTTTGATATCAAGAAGAAAAGTTCGAATGGAAGCTAGAATATTTTTAAATGAATTTTCATAAAATCCTAACGCCTTTAAATAAGGCAATGCCTAGCATGAGGGGCTCACTTTTTTGATGTATAGCGCGGTATTACGCCGCGCTATACCCATTTGAATTATTGTTATGTCAGTTAGCTGTAAGAGACTTATTGGTGGGCCCACAAACAGGTATAGCGCGGTGTAATACCACACTATATATATTTGAATTACTGTTATGTCAGTTAAATACAGGAGACTGATTGGTGGGCCCACAAATAGGTATTACACCGCGTTATATATACCAATTATACGGCGCTATACTTTAACGGTGTTATTATACCACGCTATACTTTAACGACAGAAACACCGTTAAAGTATAGCGCGGTATAATACCACATTATATATAGAAAAGTATCTTTTTTTTAGGCAGTAGAAACGTATTTTGAGTCCAAAAAGTTGGCATTTAGGTTTCGGACTCATCATTATATATTACTATAATTTATTTATTTATTTTAATTGTGTATTTCTTTTTTTTTTCCGCCCAAGTATGTAAATACTCGACTGTAACTCCATTATTTTTAGCCAAATAAAAAAATATTGAGTCGAGTGGAGTTAAAATTGTATTTTTTTTAGATGCAATAACCTATTTATTTCAATGACGTATCTTATTTTTGTTCAAATATGTGTAAAAAAAAGGGAACAATTACACTGTATATTACCCCACCTAGTCTTATAACCAAAACGAGCCCATATTTTAGGATTTACCTGTTGGGGCCCATATTATATATATCCTGAAATAAAAATTTGGAGTATTATCACTTTTAGCCCGTGATAGAAACTATTTACATGTGGGAGTCGAAAAAATGTATAAAATTTGTATATTCTTTTATATATAAATTTTGAGAGCGGCTATACAATGTAATTTTTCTTAAAAGTTTCTCTTCTACATCTTCTCCTCTTCTTCTCTCCACTACAGTGGCCACCTCCGATGAGTTTGTTATGAAGTCAAGATTTTGATATCCAAACAAAAAATTAGGTCGATGGAGTTGGAAGCTTTTCAGATCTGAAAATTTATGAAATAATCATACTCAATTCGAGTGGGTGCTATTGAAATTAACTAATAATAGTCCAAGAAGTTGCAACCTGGAGATTTGGTTCAGTTGGACTAGTTTGTAATTCTTTGAGAACAAATTTGGTGAGGTAAAATCGTGAAGAGCCGAACTCGGTTCTTGATTTTTGTTTAAATTCCTTCAAGATTGAAGTTCAAGACTGAGATTTTGAGCCTATTCCAATTTATGATTTTTTTTACAAACATGAGAGATGTATTTTGGTAAAAAAAATAATCAAATGAGTGTTATTAATACTGGTAAAATTATTTAGGTGAAGCTAAAAAAAATTGAAAAAACTTGCAGTAACTTGAATCTAGAGTACTAGGATAATTGAGCATGATTAACGTTGGTTTAGAGAATCATACCAATTGAAAAAGGAAATTGAAGGTGAAAACCAATTTTCATATACAGTATATACATCATCATACAATATTATACAAAATTATAATAAGTGTATGATATTGTATATTAGATGTGTAAATAGTGTTATACAACATTACTCTTTTTATTCGTGATTTCAATTCGACTTTGGTGCACTGGTCTTTCTTTTGAAGTAAGTTCCTCTTTCACATGTGCAGTTAAAGCTAATTTTGCTTTTCTGTATTGGTGAAATAGTAGAATACATTATTATACATTTCATATACACATTTATACAAAGTTATACATTTTTATACATGTACAATATATGTGAACGTAAAACAGAAATTAAATTTTTTCTTGAACAATCAATGTTTAAAGTCAATCGTTTTATTGATTTCTCTGCCAAATTGCGAACTTGCAGTAATTTTTTTCATTTTTTTCCTACTAGTTAAAACTTGGAGAAGAAGAAAATTTAATTTTTTTCAAGTTGCATTATAGTTGGTTTGCATTGTTGTAGTTGTAATAGGAATGCATATGATCGATTTAAGCTGGTTGTATGCAAAGAATAAAAAATCACATATAGATCTGTAAAATATCCAGGCGATGATGTCATATTGTAAGGGTTTCATGGGCTACGCGGATGAAAACTTAAAATGATGGTCATGCGGATGTAGAGCACCTACGTGAACTGTACTTTTCTGCAATTATCTCTAAAAAATATGGCTGAAAATCTATTATTTTTAACCGAGTAATTTACTTTAACAAAAATAATGGAGTTCTAACTATTTAAATTAGACCAAAACAGTACAGTTAATTTAATTGAAGTTCAAACGTGTTCAGTTAAATAATAGGAGGACTGAAACTGTAATAATGTGATAACTCAGAGATCAAAACTACTATTTTTCGAACAAATAAAACGAAGGAAAGAAAGAAGGAAGCAAGAAAAATAAAAAGAAAAAAGAAAATGGAACACTCCTACTAGGGTTTAGAGGTTCTAGCTTCCAAAACCCTAAGCTTCAATTTCCTGGACGCGAAAAACCTTCTTTCTGGTGTAGTGAAAAGAAGAGGAAATAAGAAAGCTTTAGCAGTGATTCAATAAAAGAGCTTCTTTCAAGTGTTGTGGAAAAAAGGGGAATGGGGATATTCGAACCATTTAGAGCAATTGGATACATTACGACCAATGTTCCCTTCTCTGTACAGAGACTTGGCACTGAGACCTTCGTCACCGTCAGTGTCGGAAAAGCTTTCCAAGTTTACAACGTATGCCTTTTCTCCCTTCACCCTTGTCAATTTTTTTTTTTTTTTTTGTGATAAAAATTTGATCTTTTTTTCATTTTTGGAATCTGCAGTGCGCTAAACTCAATTTGGTCCTTGTTGGTAAGCAATTTATTTATTTGGTTTTGATTCTGCATAATGCCAGTATTTTCAGTTTTTCTCTAAGCAGCTTAATTGTTGAATTTTTTTAAATTTGAACTTTTGATTCTGTTAAAAATTTTAATTTTATGGGACCTTTTGTTTTTTGGGGTTTTTGGTTCTTGGGGGGGGGGGGGTTGTTGAAGTGAGAAAGACCGTTTCTTTTGTCTGGTAGGTGCAGGTTATGTGAGGTATTAGCTGTAGTTAAGGTTAAATGAAGATTTTCTGGTAACTGATTTATGCCGTAAATAGGTCTCTTAAGTTACCCAGAGTAAGGTATCCATACTCGTATTTTACCCCTTTAACACTAAACGAGGAGTCCCATTTCTGATGTCTGAGAATTACTGCAACAGACTTTGTCATGTTTTAATATCCTGTGGGCGATCTTAGACTGAAATAAATTTATGCACTCTTGAATATCTTCAATAGTTGTAGGCTGCAAAGTACAATGACAATGTGTTTTGAAGAAATTTGTTGTTTTTTTTTCTTCTTTTGAAAGAAGGAGTGTGAAACAGTTAACTATGTTGTGAACCTAAGAAGCCAAGAAGGAATAGCGTAAGACAGAGGCAGATGATATGACAGCACACATGGATTTCGGAAAATAGTTAAAGTTGAGCATAATTAGGGTATATATTATACCACACAATGTGTACCAATGAGTTGGGCTATCCACCAGAGTCTCAAACTTCAGTTTGATACCAGGCTGTTCTCACTGAATTCGCCCAATGAGTTGGGCTATCCACTGCTGTTCTCACTGAATCGCCCAATTTATCAAGCTACTTCTCTAGTAAAGGAATGGTTCAAGGCTGAGAAATAAGTAGATGAAATTAAAATAGACATTGAATGCATGACGGAATTATTATGCCAATTTTTGTTATCAATTTTCATTCATATTCTGTTCTGGTTAACATACTGGGCTTTAGAGCAGATGTAGTTCTTATTATTTTCTGCTAGCTATGTCACTTGATCATGCAAAACAGTGCTTATATTTTCTAGTCCTCTATAACTTAAGAACAAAAAGCCATTACTTTAGAGAGCGTGTCATTGAGTACATCAGTATTATACTGTTATGGCTTTAGGAGAAGACAACAATTCCTTTTCTTTGATGCTATCAGTTGAATCGCCAGTTGTATTCACTTCTTTCCATTGTGGTTTTGGAGCTTATTGCATTCTTTTCAATTTTATCCATATCTTGTCCTACGCTGCAGTAATATTCCTAATTTAGTCTAAACTTCCTTGAAGAGGTCACTGGCGGGAAATCTGGTTCTCTCGAAAAGATAAAATTTGGAACTAGGTTTCTTAAGTTCATAAAAATAAAACACATAAGTCATGTTTAACCTTTTGCAATCCCCTTTTGGGGATTCCAGAAAAGCTTCATTCGTTTAGATATTTAAATGAAGTTCCATTCCTTCTTCAGCAGTTTTACCATCTATATTTTTTTAGAAAAATAAATGATTCTGAGATGTTGTGCCTTTTTTGACATCCCACGAACTGTAATTAATCTATAACGGTAGGATGGGAGAATTAATGTCAGTTATGTTGGACCTGAACTTTTCACTTCAGATTTTCTTTATGGAGTTCAATGTAAAATTTGAAAAGGGATTTATAAGAGGGCTACAAATATGGATACAAGTTTTAAGAGCAAATTGTCTTCAGAAGGAGATGTGATAGATTGATCTATAGCTGAAAGACTTACTTGATTTGAGGAGAAATCCTTTGGTTTCAATAGCAGATAGGTCTAGAGGGAAGTTATGAGAATGATGTTCATGCATTACTTCCATAGGAAGTTTAGCACGGTTAATGATATCAGTCAATGCATTACAGTGTTTTGCGGCTCTGGAGTTGGGGAAGGTCAAATTTAGGGGAAGGTCAATTGGTTAGTAGTTGGAAAAGGCTATGTAAGAAGACCATTTCAGTAAAATAAGGGAAACAATATCTTTATAAAAGGTATAATAAGAGAAACAATCAGCTGCTGACAAAAAGAGAGGAAACGATGAGCTCTACTCTTCTAGAAACAATGATCAGTTGAACTTTACTCATTACTAGTAGTTTTAATACTAGATTGCAGCCCGTACTAGTTAGCTATACTGTCATGTCCAGATTATTGTCAACTAAAAATCAACTATGCATCAATCCCAAAGTATTTGGGGTTGGCTGTATGAACCCTCTGTATCCATTCCACTGTACCTGATCCTTTTTGTTCCAACATCAAGTAATTTGCCTTTTCTAGGCAAATTGCTGGTTTCTGAAACTTTAGGTTTTCTCTGAATCTCTCACTTTATCCCTTTACTACGTCCGGACAAGTCTCAAACCCGAACACTTTGGCAAACATCTGGCAAAGTGGTGTTCAGTCTATTGTGTGGTGGAAAAGAGTTGTTACTAATCTTTAAGGAGTTATTTAGTGTCATTCTTAAAACTTTTTCCTGCACTTCCTGACATTCATATTTCAATTATTAAAGGTCCTCAATTGCCAAAGAAGATTCGAGCTCTCGCTTCTTATCGTGATTATACTTTTGCTGCCTATGGGAGTGATATTGCAGTCTATTGTATAAGTGGTGTTCAGTCTATTGTGTGGTGGAAAAGAGTTGTTACTAATCTTTAAGGAGTTATTTAGTGTCATTCTTAAAACTTTTTCCTGCACTTCCTGACATTCATATTTCAATTATTAAAGGTCCTCAATTGCCAAAGAAGATTCGAGCTCTCGCTTCTTATCGTGATTATACTTTTGCTGCCTATGGGAGTGATATTGCAGTCTATTGTATAAGTGGTGTTCAGTCTATTGTGTGGTGGAAAAGAGTTGTTACTAATCTTTAAGGAGTTATTTAGTGTCATTCTTAAAACTTTTTCCTGCACTTCCTGACATTCATATTTCAATTATTAAAGGTCCTCAATTGCCAAAGAAGATTCGAGCTCTCGCTTCTTATCGTGATTATACTTTTGCTGCCTATGGGAGTGATATTGCAGTTGTTAAGCGTGCTCATCAGGTTTGCTTTTTCCTCTGAATGTATTAATCTTGATTAGGCTTTGTTGGAAATAGCTCTTTTCCCCAAAACTGTGCATGTTACTCGATATTGTTGAGGAGCCTTAGCCATTGTAGCATCCCCTGACGATCTAGATGATTGATCTTATTACCCTTGTATCAGTTTGAGAAGAATGCCTTTGAACTCTCCGAAATGTGTTGAAGATTACTTCTGTCATTGCGTCGTTCACAAAAACCCATGATCTTCAGAAAGCTTTACTATAAATGTGGATGGGCTTTAGCTTCCTATAATTTATTGATGATCTGAATGTTTCTGGAGTAGGAGGATAGAAAGAGTTCGTCTGAGGCATCATCTGCCTTCAGGGGATCTCTTCTTGAATAATCCCCTTTCCTGATCTCTCTTTCCTTTTTCTCTTCTTTTGCTGGATGAAAGTCAGGTTTTGTTTCAAATGGTGCAAGGATTGGGTCCTCCTGCTCCTATTACCAGTTACTTCGCTGTTTCTTCTTGAATAATCCCCTTTCTTGATCTCTCTTTCCTTTTTCTCTTCTTTTGCTGGATGAAAGTCAGGTTTTGTTTCAAATGGTGCAAGGATTGGGTCCTCCTGCTCCTATTACCAGTTACTTCGCTGTTTCTTTCTATTTCATAGATTATTAGCACATTTTTGTCTTGTCCTTTTTCCTTCAAGTATTTCGGTTCAGATTATTATTTTGGGCTCACCTTTGAAGTTCAGCATGAAATAAGGGGCGTTTTTATCCTTTTCTGATGCATTGATTCACTATTCTTTGGTCAGGTGGCTACTTGGAGTGGCCATAGTGCTAAGGTCAATCACTTGCTTCTTTTTGGTGAACACGTCCTAAGTGTTGATGTTGAAGGCAATATCTTCATATGGCAGTTTAAAGGTATAGACAAGAATCCTGCTCCGATCGGACACATAAAGCTAGATGATAAATTCTCTCCTAGCTGCATAATGCATCCAGACACTTATTTAAATAAGGTATGGCCTTTTTTTTTTTTTGACTTTGAGTAACACAACAACTGAAGCATGTGTTGGTGACAGTAGTTAATACAACCTCTCCCTCTCCCCCTGGAAACCCAAAATTAAAAAGCTAATGTAAAACATGCTTCTTAAAGGAAGAAAAAAGGTAGTGTAGCTAGTTTCTTTGTTCCTATATGTTTCACTGGACAGGTTTTTTACATTAAGTGGCTTGCAAACAGGTTATGGTAGGAAGTCAAGAAGGTGCTTTGCAACTCTGGAATATAAGCACAAAGAAGAAAATTTATGAGTTCAAGGGATGGGGATCTTCTATTACTTGTTGTGTTTCATCTCCAGCACTAGATGTTATTGCTGTTGGATGTGCGGATGGAAAGATTCATGTTCATAACATTCGTTATGATGAAGAGGTAGCTACATTTAGCCACTCTACAAGAGGTGCTGTTAATGCCTTGTCATTCAGCACTGATGGGCAGCCGCTTCTAGCTTCTGGAGGCTCATCTGGTGTTATAAGCATATGGAATCTTGAGAAGAGAAGGCTGCACTCTGTCATCAGGGAGGCCCATGACTCCTCCATAGTTTCACTTCAGTTCTTTGCTAATGAGCCTGTCCTCATGAGTTCATCCGCAGACAATTCAATGAAAATGTGGATCTTCGATACAAGTGATGGGGACCCTCGTTTACTACGGTTTAGAAGTGGTCACAGTGCTCCTCCTCTATGTATCAAGTTCTACGCAAATGGACGTCACATCTTGTCTGCTGGTCAAGATCGAGCGTTTCGTCTTTTTTCTGTTGTTCAGGATCAACAAAGTAGAGAACTTTCCCAGCGACATGTGTCTAAAAGAGCAAAGAAGCTTAAGTTGAAAGAGGAGGAGATAAAATTGAAGCCTGTTATTGCATTTGATGTTGCTGAAATCAGGGAACGTGATTGGTGCAATGTGGTTACATGTCACATGGACACCCCACGGGCTTATGTATGGAGGCTTCAGAATTTTGTTCTCGGTGAACATATCTTAACTCCATGCCCTGAAAATCCAACTCCAGTCAAGGCCTGTGCTATTAGTGCTTGTGGCAATTTTGCTGTACTAGGGACTGCCGGCGGTTGGATTGAGCGATTTAATCTGCAGTCAGGAATCAGCCGTGGCAATTATATTGATCTGTTGGAAGGTAAAAGTGCTGCTCACAATGGGGAAGTAATTGGCATAGCTTGTGATGCAACAAATACCATCATGATAAGCGCTGGATACCATGGTGATGTAAAAATTTGGGACTTCAAAGGACGTGATTTGAAATATAAATGGGACGTTGGGTGTTCCTTAGTTAAGATTGTGTTCCACCGTTCTAATGGTCTTTTGGCTACTGTGGCAGATGACTTAGTTATCCGTCTATTTGATGTTATTGCACAGAGGATGGTTCGTAAATTTGAGGGTCACATTGACCGTATCACTGATATGTGTTTTAGCGAGGATGGGAAATGGCTTTTGACATCCAGTATGGATGGGACTCTCAGAATTTGGGATATAATTTTAGCTAGGCAGATAGATGCAGTACAGGTTGATCTGTCTATCACTGCATTATCTTTATCGCCTAATATGGATATCTTGGCCACATCTCATGTTGACCAAAATGGCGTCTACCTGTGGGTCAATCAAGCGATGTTCTCTGGAGCTGCCAGCTTTGCATCATACGGAAGTGGACAAGAAATAGTCAATGTTAATATGCCGTCAGTTTCTTCTGCAAAAGATGGTGAAAACAATGATAAGAAAACTATTGTTAAGCAATCGGAGTCCTCTGATACTTCCCAGTTTTTATATTCAGGTCATCAAATTCCAGATTTGGTCACTCTTTCACTATTGCCTAAGAGTCAATGGCAGAGCTTGATCAACCTGGATATAATAAAGGCCCGCAACAAACCCATTGAGCCTCCAAAGAAACCTGAAAGAGCACCTTTCTTCTTGCCTTCAATACCATCTCTGTCCGGTGAGATATTATTTAAACCAAGCGAAGGTGCTAATGAGGAGAATAATACACGAAATGCCGAATTGGAAAAGAACAGTAGGAAAACTGATCTTCCAGCATCCAAATTCTTGCAAATTCTTCAGTCATGTGCGGAGAAAGAGAATTGTAAGCTCCTCTCCTTCTCTATATATGTATCCACTTTCCTTGTTATTGGAAAGACTCTAGGATGACACATTTAATGTCTTTGCAGTTTCAACATTCACTGATTATATCAAAAGCTTGTCGCCTTCAACATTGGATATGGAGCTCCGAATGCTTCAGATAATAGATGACGACGACGAGCAGGAGCCTGAGAAGAGACAAGAATTGCAATTTATTGAGCTGCTAGTGGATTACTTTATTCATGAGGTTTCATGCAGAAACAATTTTGAGTACATACAGGCTCTGATTAGATTGTTTTTGAAGGTAAATTTCTGTGCTCACAAGCTGTCTAGTTTTTGTTCTCATCTTGACATTGTTGAGATAGTCAAGCTTAGGTTTAGAGAGTGTGTTCGGAGGATCCAACTACTGACATAAGCCTGACCGGAATTGGCTATTATCCCGCTTGAAAATTTTCTGTGATGTTTGTTGAATATGACATTTTCATTTAACATATCTTTTGTGCTGGACAGATTCATGGTGAAACAATTCGGCGCCAATCAAAATTGCAGGATAAGGCAAGAAAGCTTTTAGAAGTTCAATCTGCAGTTTGGCAAAAAGTAGATAAATTGTTCCAAAGCGCCAGATGCATGGTCACATTTCTTAGCAACTCTCAATTTTGACTAATGTCAACATGACATCCTTTGGCTGTTGTAATGTAACTGCAATTTTGTTTTCTTCGAGTTAAGCTTGCCACTTTTTCTCATGCTTTCACTTTTGAATCCGCAATCCTAACTGCGGAAATGCTATCATGGCGTTATGATTAACTTATATTCCGTCTGAAGAAACAAGAGTTATCGACAGAAGTAGTGAGAGATGTAATTAAGTCGAACAAATTTATAAGGAAGAAAAAATGTTACTTTTTGTTGGTGATACGTGCTAGTACTATTTTTCTGTTTCTCAATGCCAGTGCTCTTTTTGCTTGGGTATCTTGATACGTATCGTTCTACCTTCTTCTTCTTCTTCATAAATGATAACACTTTTTCATATTCAAGACACATTTCAAAAATATTTTAGAAGTGATACCCGTTAGGAATTTGGCTATTTCAATCCTTCTACTGTAAGATTTTGTACTCCATTTTCTTCCATTATACAAATCATAATCGCCATTATTTCCATGTTTCTTTTATATTCACTATCTTATGCATTAGTGTCAGACATTCAGTTTGGTAGCTGTGTTAACTATAATCCTAAGATAATGCGTCATGTAATTATAGGTGCATTGGACCATTATCACTTTATTCCTCCTTGTGATTATCTCATATTAGCAATGCAACAATACTAAATAGTGGATAACGTAATAAAAAAAAATTAGGGACTTAAAAGTTATATTCTCGTGTCCTTTAATTTTATAAAGGTTATTATTTGTTATTAGGTATGTTGGGATGTACTCAAACTAAGCCAAATCACAACTTGACATGATTTAGAAGAAGGGGATAGAGAAGCATAACTCAGAAAAAGCGGGTGAGCAGTTTTTAAGAAGCAGAAAAAAGTACTTCTCTTCAAAAGCATTTTTCTGAGAAATACTTTTGAGAAAAATACACTTAGAAGCAATTTTCAAAAGCTTGGTTAAACACTAATTATTGCTCAAAAGTGCTTTTCAAATTAGTTAGCCAAACACAAGCTGCTTCTCACCAAAAGCACTTTTTTGAAAAGTATTTTTGAGAAAAACACTTCTCAAAATAAGTTGATTTTAGAAGTTTGGCCAAACAGGCTATTAATAACATTTCCCATAAACTGAAACTTTCTGACCCCTAGTCCTTTTAACCAGTTGCCCGTGGTAAAATAGCACGGTATAGCTAGTTTTCGAACTGGTCATTCAAAAATAGCCAATGTTTACCAAGTCAATGAAAAATAGCCACTATTTTGCTGCAACAGAGACCGGTCCAACATAATATACTGGAGTTCGGTTCACCTGTGTATGAACTCCAGCATATTATGCTGGACCGGTATACTTTGCTTGCTCCAGTATAATATACTGGAGACTGGAGCACTGGTGCTCCAAACTCCAGTATATTATGCTGGACCGGTATACTTGCTGGAACTCCAATATATTATGCTGTAGTTCTAGTGTACTTATGCTGGAACTCCATCCTGGAACTCATATGCTGGAGTTCAAATATACTTATGTTGGAACTCCAACATAATATACTGGCGTATTTTCCGGGTTTTGAACAGTGTTTTCGCTCAGATTTATCTTTACATAAAAAGTGGTTAAATTTCGATTACTTTTGAAATTGAGCTATTTTTGAACGAACCGTTGTAAATCTGGCTATTTTTGAATTTCTCCCCCGTCGGGTCTGGATCCCAAATAAACTCTGCAATATTTTATTCGGCCTAAATTACAAGACCAAACAATTCAATGTTGGCTGTATTTTCTATAACAATTTCTCTCATATTCACAACTATATATTATATTTTTAAGAGGAAATCAACATCGACAATAAAAGTTTTGGTCATGGACAATTAATATGTCAGTAGAACATACTCAAAAACAACATCTGTAAAGAAAAATTAGGTTGCTAATCATATTACATATTTGTGCCTCAAATAACATTAAAATGATTTAATTACAAAATATATCTGCATATCCAATTATTTTGAGTTTAACACCATATCACTTGCACAAATCGTTTTTTACGTAGCATTTTCCCCTTTATTTAAGCAGTTTTAAAAAATTTGTACTGCAAGGCACATGATTGGGACACACGTGCAACGTGCCCAAAAACTAGTATATATATACACATATATACATCAGTTACACGAGAATACAAAAAGCATATATATATATATATATCTTGGTCGCAAAGTTTCCAAAATGGAAAAGACCTATCCCTCGTCAAAACCTATTCCTACCGGGATACGCAAATCCTAATCATTTTAGGATTTTTTTTGTATGTTTTTCTAGTTAGAATAGGATAGTAGTTAGTATTATAAATAAGCACTATTTTGTAATTTAGAGACACTACCAGTGTCTTAGCAATTCCTTTCAATTTGTTATTTTTTGGGTGTAATGGATTTAAAAATAATGTTTCTGAAGCGTTTTTGCATAGAACTGACTCAATCTCACGAGCAATATCTACAACCTCCTCAAAAGTAGCACCATACACCCTCTCCCTGGTCATAAGAATTCGAAACTGATACGTGAGGCCATCAACGAACCTCCTAATCCTCTCTCTCTCTCTCTCTCTCTCTCTCTCTCTCTCTCTCTATGGGAACCAACCAAATAGCATGACAAGCTAACTCCGAGAACCTCATTTCATACTGCGTCACAGTCATATCTCCCTGACGCAACCACTCGAACTGCCTACGCAGCTCTTCTCTGCGAGACTATGGTACATACTTCTCCAAAAAGAGAACGGAGAACTGCTGCCAGGTAAGGGGTGCTCCACCAATAGGCCTACGCCTCTCATAAGCCTCCCACCAAGTGAAAGCAGCTCCAGAAAACTGAAAAGTAGTGAAAGCGACCCTGCTGGTCTCCAGAATACCCGTTGTACGAAGAATCCTCTGACACTTGTCCAAGAAACCCTGGGCATCCTCGCCCTCTGCACCACTGAAAGTCGGAGGCTGAAATATACCAAACCTTTCCAACATGCGCTGCTCGTCCTTTGGCATAGCAGGGGCTACATAGTCCTGAGTAGCTGCAACCGGCTGGGATAGAGGTGCCCCCGGTGTCTGGAGTCCCTGCATGACCTGCTCAGGTGTGCGAGCGGCGGGAGTCTGAGTGCCTTCCCCGACCTGAGAAGTAGCTGCAACTGTAGTAACTGAGATCGCCTGAGCTAGGCCAGTGCATACTGATAGAATCTGAGCCAGGGCCTCCTGAAGACCCGGAATCACAATGGGCACAACTGGTGTCTGAGCTGGTGCTGCTGGAGCGTCCACAACTGGGACCTAATCATGAACTGGGGCGGCTGGCGGATTTGCAGGTGCTGCCCTAGCTGCGGTGCAGGCTACACCCCTGCCCCTACCACGGCCTCAACCGCGTCCTTGGCCTCTAGCGGCCACAACTGGTGGTACTGGCGGTCGTTCATCCTGATCGGTCGCTCGTGTCCTCACCATCGCTGAGAGAATAGAATAACATAAGTTTAGTACTCGGATCAATAGATTCGCACGACAAGAATTTCAAGAATATGAAGTTTTTCCTAATGGTTCTGCAGCCTCCCGAGGATAAATACAGACGTCTCTGTACCGATCCGCGAGACTCTACTAAACCTGCTCATGACTTGTGAGACCTATGTAACCTAGGCTCTGATACTAACTTGTCACGACCCTAAATTCGGACCCTGTCGTGATGGTGTCTATCATGAAACAAGGCCAGCCGACACAAACCCCCAATACATTTTAACAGTTATAATAGTTTATTTAAGTCATTAATGAGTGATAAACCCCAAAATATAGTGAAATAAAATAAGTGCGGAAATAAACATAGCCCGACATCGGGGTGTAACCAGTCATGAGCATCTAAACATCCGTCTGAGAGTAGGAAGAGACTACATAGTCTACTACAAATCCAGTACAAATGAAAATAAGGATAAGAAGGAGAAACACTGGGCTGCGAACGCCGAGCAGCTACCTAGTGAACTCCGAACAGTCTGCTCGAAGCAATCAACCCTCGCTAGCAGGACCTGAGGCTCCTGAATCTGCACGCAAGGTGCAGGGAGTAATGTGAGTACGCCAACTCAGTGAGTAATAAAATTAAAGGCAACTGAGCAATAAGAAAACACGTAAAATACAGCAGAATGCTACAAAGAGGCAGTGTAAAACCAATACAATGCAATAAAATAGTGAAAACTTATAAAAACACCTTAGTTCAGTATAAGCTTCTTTAAAACATCTTTTAACAGTTAAACGAGTGAATGAAAAATAGTGAGAAAAGATAAACACATAAAACCAGCCCCTCGGGCAATGTACCAACAGAATCAACCCCTCGGGCTATCTTACAATCACTCGTATCAGCCCCTCGGGCAATAACATGGAACAGCATCAGACCCTCGGGCTATAACACATCTCACACTGGGTACCCGCGCTTACTAGGGGTGTATAGACTTCGGGATGGGCCCTTACGGCCCAAGCGTAATAACAAGCCATCTCGTGGCATAATCAACAGGCTCTCGGCCTCATATCAAGCCACCTTGTGGCGTACAACTTAGGCCCTCGATCTCATGATCATGAATTAGTACAATATCGCTACGGCGTGCAGCCCAATCCCATAATAACCTCACAACACGGGCCCTCAACCCTACTCACTCAGAAATCTCTAAAATCCACTCGGGCACAGTAGAATATGATGCTCAACTCAAAATATCATTTAAGATGTCAAAATAGAGTAAACATGGCTGAGTTATGAAAACAGTGGAATATAGCATGACTGAGTACAAGTATAAAGTCAAAACAGTAAGGAATAGTAGTAAAAATCTCTTAAGGGTTCAAAACAGTTGGCACGAGGCCCAAATATGACATTCAATCCAAAACATGATGATAACAAATAATTTTCAATCAAATACGCAGTAAAATAGTCATTCAGGACGGACTAAGTCACAATCCCCAACAGTGCACGACCCACGCTCGTCATCTAGCGTGCGCGTCACCTCGAAATAGCACAACGATGTGAAATCCGGGGTTTCTCAGGACAACATTTACAATCATTACTCACCTCTATCCGGTCCAAACTGTAGCCCGCGATACCTTTGCCCCTCGAATCGGCCTCAACTCGCGTCGAATCTATCCAAAATCAGAATCATGACATCAAAATATGCTAAGGGAACGAAGCCCATGCGAAGATAATCAAATCACAACATAAATCCCAAAATTAACCAAAACCCAACCCCTAGGCCCATGTCTCGGAATTCGATAAAAATTACATAAAAAACTCCTTATCCTCCCACGAGTTCATCCATATCAAAAGTACCAAAATCCGACTACAAATGACCCCTCAAACCCTTACTCAAAGGTCTCCAATCTCAAGCCCTAATTCCTAATTTTTAACCCTTAATTTCCATTAATTTCAAGCAAAATCAGTGAAATAACACCATAGAAACGAATTTAGGGTCCAAAAACTTATCTTTATGAATTCCCCTTGAAATCCTTCTTCAAATAACTCCCTCGAGCTCAATCCGCATGAAAATGGTGGAGAATAACTCAAAAATCGCGAAGGAAATCTTTTATACTTTCTGACCCAGGCTTTTCGCACCTGCGGTCCCGCTTCTGTGGTCCAAGATACCGCATCTGTGGTTTTCACTTATGAGCCCATTTTCCGCATCTGCGATGAAATGTCCGCACCTGCGCTATCGCAGGTGTGCTCCCTTAGCCGCTTTTGTGGTTCCAGCTGATCTTCCTCTTGGCTGCATTTGCGGCTTGCCTTCCGCTTCTACGGGCATCGCACCTGCGGCCTCCCAATTGCAGGTGCGGTTATGACAGCAACAAAAATGCTTCAGCTGCCAATACTCAACTCTAAATTTTCTGCCAACCATCCGAAATCACCCCGAGGCCCTCGGGACCTCAACCAAAAACACGAACAAATCATATACCACCCTCCAAACTTATACCAATCTTTAAAAACCCTCAAACAATATCGAAACAACCAAATCACATCGGATTCAAGCCTAAGAATTCTAAAAACTTTCGAATTTCTCTTTTGATCAAAAAGTCTATCAAACCACGCTCGAACGACCTGAAATTTTGCACACACATCCCAAAAGACATAACGGACCTACAACAACTCCCGGAATTCCATTCCGACCCCTATATCAAAATCTCACCTATCAACTGAAAAATGCCAAAATTCCAACTTTGACAATTCAAGCGTAAATATACTACGGACCTCCGAAACAACTTCAGATCATGCTTCTAAGTCCCAAATCATCTCTCGAAGCTATCCGAACCATCAAAATTCACATCCGAGCCCTTTTTCACATAAGTTAACATCCAGTTGATTTTTCCAACTTAAGCTTACAATAAAGAGACTAAGTGTCTCAAACCTTACCAAAACCTTTCCGAACCCGAGCCAACCAACCCGGTAACACCTAATACCTTGAACAAGACAATAAGAAGTAGAAATAGAAAAAATAGAGCGGTAACTCATGAAACGACCGGCCGGGTGATTGCACTACGTGAGTAGATTTAGATGCCATCAATGAAGACGATGAGAATGAATCAATATAAGGCCTGAACACCCAGTTCTTCAAGTCCATAAAGGCCGTTGGGGCTCTAGTCAAGCCGAAGGACATCACCAGAAACTTATAATGGTCATATCTAGACGCAAAGCAGTCTTCGGAACATCCGAGGCCCGAATCTTTAACTGATGGCACCCTGACCTCAAGTCGATCTTAGAGAACACTCTATCACCCTGCAACTGGTCCAATAAATCATCAATACGCGACAACGGGTACTTGTTCTTGATGGTTACTTTGTTCAACTGGTGGTAATCAATGCACATCCACATAGTCTCATCTTTCTTCTTCACAAATAATACTGGTGCACCCCAAGGTGATGCACTTGGTCTGACGAACCCTTTGCTAACAACTCCTCAAGCTGCTCCTTCAGCTCCTTCAATTCTTTTGGAGCAATATGGTACAACTCCGCCAAATCCCGATTCCAAGGTCGTTTACTCAAAATGTTGACCGAAGTCAAATTTGCCCTTTTTAAGCCAACCTTTAGGAACAAAGTGTTCCGATTTCAACACGAACCCTTCTAAATCCCGAACTAACCATCACCGCAAGTCATAAAACAGTAAAAGCACGTACGGAAAGTCTTATGTAGTGGAACAAGATTGTAGAAGGTAAAATGACCAGTCGGGTCGTTACAATCCTATAACAAAAGAAACATTTATGTAATGAATAAACATGGTTTGATCAACTTCATTTAAGTGTTCCATTTACACTATCAGAGACAATTTATAAAGGACGGCACAATTATTATATCAGTTAAACGATAATACATAAGACATATACATAAAAGTAAGGAAAACTCAATTCTTGATCACAAAGTTTCCGGAAAAAAAATTCGTGTCAAAACTTGTCGTACGTGTTCGTGAAATAAAATTTGTGTATGTATTGCTTTAGGTTGAAGAAACTGAATTGACGAATTAATGTCCTAAAACAAATTGAGAAAACTTGAAAATTGATTAATTGTAATGAAATATTAGAATTCCTATTCATAACGGGATACAAAAAAGCTATTTGAAATCCTAATTAACCTAGTTAGAATAGGATTAGGAGTAGTCTATTATATTATAATAAATACCTAACTTATGAAAGCAATTCCGTCCTCTTTCACTTTGAGCAACTTTTGGAAATTTCTCTCACAATTTGAAGCATGGATTTAGAAGCAATGTTTATGAGTGTTTTTTGCATAGAAAAGAAGCCAGATGATATATTTGAGTTGATTAAGAGCCCGTTTGGATTGGCTTCCAAAATAACTTTTTAGTGTTTGGATAAAGTAAAAAAATGCTTTTAAGCACTTGTTTTTAAGCTAAAATGACAAAAACAAGCCAAAAGCCAAAAGTTAGAATTTCTAACTTATGGCTTAAAAGCTATTTTGATTTAAAAGTCACTTAAAACAAGCTCACTCAAACGGTCTCTAAAGCTGCTATAACAGTGGGTGAACGAAAGTATCCTAAGGAGTACTTTAAGAAGCATCAAAATAAAATATAAAAGCAGTTGATGATTCCTATTGCAGGAGTCAAAGAAGATTTCGAGAATGGTTATGATTCTTCCCTTGAAGAGGAGGAGCAGATGGATGCAATAAAGATTCCTATTTTTGAAGATCAACAGAAACATGAGAAAGAAAACTACTTACAACACTACTGAAAAGACCAACTCTACTGTAATAACAGAAGAACAGAGTTTCAATAGTAGCGACGCCAACACTCACATGAATACAAGAGTAAGAGCGATGTCCAAGAGTTGCAGTGGTGGTTCAACGAAGATCAAACAACACAAACACTTGAATGATGGAGATCAAGAAGGAATAAAACGGACTCAAAGCAACAACCTGCAGACTACTATTACTGGTAATCTGAATCAGCAACAAAGGTTGAGTGCAGAGGAGTTATAAGGAAGAGCGGCAAAGGTTTCAAGAAGACGGATATTGATGCTGACGCCCAAAGCAAGAACCTACACACTACCTGTTAATCCGAAATCAGTAACAAACGCTGACTGCAGCGGAGTTATGAGGAAGAGCGGCAAAGGTTTGATCAAGAAGATGGATATTGACGCTGACGCCCAAAGCAAGAATCTGAAATCAGCAATAAACGGAGTTATGAGGAAGAGCGGCAAAGGTTTGATCAAGAAGACTGATATTGACGCTGACGCCCAAAGCAAGAACATGCAGACTACTACTGTTAATCTGAAATCAGCAACAAACGGAGTTATGAGGAAGGGAGGCAATGGTTTCAAGAAGACGGATATTGACGCTGATGCCCAAAGCAAGAACAGTGCTACGACATTAACAACAACTAAGCATTGCACTGAAGAAATATTAATGAAGAAGAAGAGATCGAGAGTGGATTTTGAATCAAGTAAAAGGAAATATGAGGATAGGATGGCAGAGCAAAACAAAACAAAGAGAAGGACCATTATGGTGGACTTTCACGAGATGCCTACGCCTGCGAAAGATCCTTGTGCTCCCAAACGCTGCTGGGAAAGGAGAAGGTTTTGAGACGATATCATGATTCAATTTCCCCATGAGAATTTTGTGTTGCCATTCACTTGACTAATATTTTTTTTAGTTAGTCTACTCTAGGGTATATGCCCTTTAATTTGTACACGTGAACTATTTCAAACATTGAAATAATAATAAAGTTACAATTTCACCTTTCATATCGTTTTTAATATCTGTGATTCATTACCTGCTATGCATTTACTAGTTAAAGCTAGGATTTCGTTAGTCTGAGTCTTAGTTGAATATTCAGAATTTTATTTATTGTAAATTTTTATCAGCTTAGCTGAAGTCTTAGTATAGTGACGCTTTCCCTTACACTGGTAGGCATGCAGTCATGAACGGACAGAAAGCTGCACTATTTATTATTTAAAGTTGACAAAAGTTGCTCAATTTACAATGTTTGCTAACGTCAAAATCTATTCACTATGAGGTAGCACGGGTAGTTCAACCTCATTTATTATAATTCTCCGTTTACACTTCAAAACTGAAGCAAAACGTCAATCAGGTGAGATTTAATTTAGTCGATGGAACAAAACCATTTAAGGCGCGATGGCAAACTTTCCATGATCAAAATATGGACAACGTTTTACATAATTACCGAGGTTTGACAAATATCTGCAAGAAGAGCACACATTACAAAATTCAAGTTTTCAAAATAGTACAAAGATGTCTTATGTACAACGGGATTCACCTTCTTTACCTCTAATGAAACTTAATACAACGATTAAAATGAAAATCTAGCGCTTGGACCTGATCGTCTGCTGCTGGTTACTCTGTTACCAGCTATTCTGTTGCTTCCAATTGAGACAAATCTGTCGATGACTCTATCCAGGAAACTGAAATAAGCTCGTTTCCATGGCTTTCGAACAAGCAAGATACAGTAAGGAACTAGAATACCTGCAAGAAATCCCAATCCAACACTCACATAAAACCATTTATCAGGAAATTCATCACTGCTGTCATTCTCTAGTACTGCTGTATCGTTTGAGTTTCCATTTTGGCACAGTACTAGAAGTGGAGCCCCACAAAGATGGGGATTCCCCTCAAAAGCAGACTCTGTAAAAGTTGTCATCTGCCCCTTATAAGGAACCATACCGGATAAATTGTTGTTGGAGAAGTTAAGATAGCTCAAGAATGACATTAATTCCATGCTTGATGGGATGAAACCAGAAAGCTTATTACTCGAGAGATCAAGCGATGCCAACTGACGTAAGCTTGAAATGTTTTCTGGGATTTGTCCAATGATTTGGTTTCCAGACAAGTTCAAAACCACGAGGCCGTGCAACTTAGTCATTTCCACAGGTAATGCTCCATATAAGTTGTTCCTTGACAAATCTATTGAGATCAGAAGTGATAGAGTCTTAGTGTACTTTTGAAACTGGTTTTTCAAATTCACTCTCAAGCTTTCTTCATAGTAAAGCCCTCTATACTTCCCATACAACAAATATTCATTCACCTTTTGCTCTTGTACCATGGCCTTGAGGTCTCCTACGCTTGTCGGAACTGTGCCAGTTAAGTTGTTTTCTGCAAGATCAAGGACCTGCAACGAACTCAAGTTTGACATTCCTAAAGGAAGTTCTCCTGAAAATGAATTTGACCTTAATCTGAGGATTCTAAGATTTGGAAAACCATCGGATATCCAAGAGGGAATATTTCCAGACAGCCTGTTGTTTCCGAGATCAAGTGTCTCCAAACTGGATAAATTTTTGAAAGAAAAGGGGATCCCTCCTGAGAATTTGTTATCATTTAAGTGCAATGACTGAAGTTGCCTCAGTTGACCCAAGGAACTTGAAATTAAGCCAAATAGGTTATTGTTCCCAAGGTCTAAGGCTTTTAGGTAAGAACATTCCCCTATGCTTGAAGGAATGTTTCCTGTTAGCTTATTGTTTGATAGATCAATGACTTGAAGAAGGGTCATCATTCCTATAGTAGCTGGTATTTCACCCGCAATTTCATTACCCGAAAGAGACAGGAATATTAAATCTGGCATGACTTCAGAAATATTCTGAGGGATGAGACCTTGAAACTTATTGTTTGAGAGATCAAGCAATTCAATTGGGACAGTAGGTAAAAGAATGGTTCCCTTAAATAGGTTCGAGCTCAGGTCAATATCTGCAAAGGGAAATATTGGTAATGGATTTGGTAGATTACCATTTAACTGATTAAAAGAACAATTCAGCAGGGATAAATTAGAAGAAATGTCCCAAAACCAGCCTGGAATTGAATCTGAAATACTTGCATTTGAAATATCTAGGAACTTAAGCTCCTTTTGAGACTTGAGCCAAGTAGGAAAAGAAGGACCTAAATGGCAAGACCCCATGTCAAGATTTCGAATCTGAAATGGAGGAATCCAGTTGGGATTAACATTCAAGGTGAAGGAGTTGGATGAAAGGTCAAGAATCTTCACTTTGCTCAGGTTCTTGAAATGAACTTCTGATAAAGTACCTATGAGAAAATTAGACGAAACATCAAGAACGGATAATTCAGAAAGCTGTCCGAAACTCTCTGGTAGAGTACCAGTTAGCTGGTTTCCTGAAAGTCCCAAGTTGGTCAAATTTTGAAGTGTTCCTAAAGAAGCTGGTATAGGACCATCAAAAAAGTTGGAAGCTAATCCAAGTTGTTGAAGATTTTTCAACTGTCCCAACCATTCTGGTATTTTACCGACAAGACCATTAATGCTCAGCTTTAAGTACATCAAACTAGGCAAGGGCCTCTTGGAATCACATTTCTCGGCTCCTTCGAGTATTTCAGGGAGACTTCCTGTCAAGTTGTTTCCTGATAAATCGAAGTTGATTAATTTGCATAGTCCTCCTATAGTACTCGGTATTCCACCTTCAATGTTGTTCAATAAGAGATTGAAGTGAGTCAAATGAGTCATATTCCCAATGGATCTAGGCACTTTTCCATGTAGTTTGTTCGAACCTAAATCGAGAACTTCTATCTGTTTCCAGCTTCCACTAAATAGTTCATGACAATTGGCACTAAGGTTCTTGTTAAGCGCAAGGTTCAAGTATCTTAACCTCGGAATCTCACTGATGCTAAGTGGAATTCTGCCTCTAAGACCAGAGTTGCTTAAGTCTATATGTTCAAGACTGCTGATATTTGCTAGCCAACTCGGGAACATTGAGTTGAAACTATTGAAACTAAGATCAATAAAAGCTAGTGAAGTGAAGTTGACAGGAGTAAGATATGAAATGGATCCAAACAAGCCACAAGATGAAAGACGCAACACTGTTAGATGTAGAAGCTGGTTTAGCATTTCCAACCAACTTGATCCTACCATAGAGAGATCTACTTGGTTCATCCCAAGATGTTTTAAAGAAACAAGATGAGTCACCCACTGAAAATTTTCAACAGTCAAGGCTGAGAATTCTGAAGAAACATCAAGATACTGTAAGTGAGAAAGATTTCCCAAAGTTGGAGGTATTGTGCCAAAAAAACCAGCTTTTGATAGATTCAGATATTCCAAGTTCTTCAAAGAACCAACAAATCTTGGAATTGGGATTCCACCAAAAGTGTTTAGACTCAAATCCAAGTATTGTAAAGATTGGATTTTTAACAAAGAAGGCCTAATCTCCCCACTCAAGTTCCAAAATCCATACCTGGTAACATCAGCAGAATTGACTGGAAATGGATTGTGAAGGTCTATTTTGATAACAGAACCAGTAGTGTTACTGCACCTTACTCCTCTCCACTTACAACAGTCTCTTCCTTGCCATGACGAAAGCCGGTTCTCAGGATCATTTAGGCCATTCTTGAAATCAAGAAGTGCTTCATGATCATTAGCTGAACAACTTGTAACAACAGTTTGGCCCTCACAAGCAAATTCTACTGCTATTGAATGTAAAATGACAACAAAAAGAATATAAACTTGAAGCCTCTCCATCAATCCCAAGTCTTGCAACAAGAAAGTTACATTTGAACGAATATAACAAAGAACCAAAAGTTTTCAGGATGGGATTAGGTGGTTGAAATAAATGATGTATTAGCAATAACTATTATCAAAATGGTTGTCACTTTCCATCATGTAGAACATTAACTGACTAAGTACAACAAAAAGAATAAGTAAAGAAATTGGCTTCACATTTTTTTTTGTCAACTGATCTTTATGTCATAGGATTTGAAAATGATTTTGTCATGTTTCCTTGAGCGTCAATCTTTCGGCTTTGTCGCTAGCTTTTGTTCTTTATCTTATCAAGTTTTCAGAAGTCAACAACATAAACAATAAACAAAACAGAAAATGAAAAGGGGGAAATTGGGATGAACTTTCTGAAGTTGACGAATACAGCTCAAACTTTATGCAGCTACAGAGCTACTACATGAATTTGATTTTGCACGAAGAAAGAAAAAGAGATCAATTCTGATTTGTTTAATATACATCTGGGTTTTATTTAAACTTTTTAATTTTTATAGAATAAAGTTGAGAAAAGTTGTATCTAGAAGAGTAAAAGATGGATTCACACAATTTAGACACAACCGTGGTTACAGACTGTTGGTTCCAGAGGTTGTTCTTGTCTCTTTAGTCTTAACATATCTTTCTTCATGATTAGTTAAAGTAACCACTTTCCAATATAAACTATTAATAAACTGTAGGATCAAATCCATTCTGCAAAGTTTTTACCCTGGTAAAAAGATTCTTCAAAAATGCAACAGCATATGGAACAAACACTTCTTTCACCGAAGAAAGCATAAGTCCTATTTTGTTCTCAGAATGAAATAATATTGGAGAGTTCATACAATTTAGTGCCTTTGCAGACCCTAGAGCATCACCATTTATACAAAATCTTCATTACACTTCGATATCTCGTATATAAATCAATTCATTCTCAGTAACATTATGAATAAGTGAGGAGGAAGAGAAGAAAAGCTTTTTCAAAAATGTTACAGGCCAAACTCCATCCGAGTAGTATCTTTCCTTTAAAACGAGTACAAACGTGACTGCTCATTATAGCTATCTGATCATAATCAATCAGCCACGACCACTATCTCATTGGATGAAAAGGTTTATCCCTGGATTTGAAGAACCGAGAAAAGCATCTTTCTGATTCTCTTTAGTACTTCATCAGAAAATGCAGTATAAAGGAGTATATATCAACTGGCTTTCCAAATGTATAAGCTCTTCAACATCACGATGACACATTACCAGGCTTTTCCTCATTTTCTGAAGGGACATTGTTGGGTTCCTCTTCTGTGTTGGTACTCTCAGCTTGTTCAGTACTAAGAACTACCCCATTTTCCTTGTTAGGCATGTCACCGTTTTCTGATATACTCTTGGCCTCTGAATTACGAACTGGTTTTGGAAGTTCCCTGGAGGAAGAGGACACCAATAGTCGGCTAATTCCATCAAAAAAAGTTTTGGCATCGGCTATCAGAGCAGCTCCATCCAGATAACAACGGCCAAAGCAAGTAACACAGTGCGGGAAAGCAACCTGGAAAAGTACAGAATTTGTATGATTGAATCAATGGGTGCAAGAATCAATTATAAGTGAAGTCAAACATGTTCATATGATGCTACCTCAATAAATGCTCGACATAATGATAGAAAAAGCAGAGACTCGTTTTCTCGAAGCATGCGAGTAGTGTTATATCTCAGTAAAGAATCAGAAACAGCCTGCAATCCCTTCACCAGTTCTTGTGCAAGCACGTGTTTTATACTTAATGGAGCACAAGGTCGTAATTCATTCATTGCCGCAGAGACACCTGCAAATCATAGACAGGATGCAAAAATAACTGGATTAGTGCAGCAAGACTATTTAGCAATTAGTTGAAACATAAAGCCAATGATTTTCTTTACTTTCTTTTGGAGCTTTAAACATAAATCTAAAGTTTGCTCCATCAGTGGAAAGCTCAATAATTCTTAGTAGATGGTGAAGCTATTATCTTAGAGATACCAAATAACAGTGGCCACTGACTTTCTTTTTATTCCTTTTCTTTTGGGTGCAGGTGGGCCGGTGAATAGAAGGAATGGAAGGAAAAGAGGAAAAGTAACTTTGGTGGGATTAGAACCTGACACCTAATCGATGCAGGGTGGTTTTGAAACCAATAGTCATGAAAGTACAGCTCAATAGTAAATTGATTAAGATACAATTCATACAATATGAAGCCCTGCAAACTTTCCTGTGATTCAATAGAAGCTCAAATTTTGCCCTAAATCAAAGACAATCTTTTTCACACCTGTAGGTCATAGCCTCAATGAAGATGCTTTCCTCCACATTAGAGATGCTTAGACTAGATAAACAATTCCAGTTCTATAGTTGAGTTCTCAATTATAAAATAATCAGAACAAAATTCCAGCAACCACAGCTTTAAAAAAATCGGTTAAAATCGATTTTCAACAAGATGGAACAGAGTGAACTACACAAGATTTACAAAAAGTGAATCGACCTCTAAAATCCTCTTGTTTTTTGTTTATTCATGGGAAAATCCAAAGAACGAATTTGTAGGATTCTAAAAGAAATTTGCCTTTTGCTTGGCAGGAAACCACATGCAGATAACAGGCATTAAAGCATTTTTGGTGACATAATAACATCCATAACACCATAAATTTATTAGTGTACGCCAGCAGGAGCTCGAAGCACAATTTTGAATTCATAACCTAGATATCTCTCATGCTGGCCTAAAAAACCATCTATTGGTACTTGTCTTTTTCTTGGTGCATTAACAGTTGTTGGCAATGAACAAGGGGGAACCTTCGCAAAAGGAGCTTAAGTAGTGACCTACATCTTATAACGTACCATTAACAAAGACAGCCAAAGGTGGGTGCTCCATTAGACTCGAGGGAGGAGTAACATCTTCTTGACTTTCTTCACCAAAACTGCTGGCAGGAAAGCCAACTGCTGGTAATGGAACCCAGCGATGAGAATCAAGGACCAACTG
This sequence comes from Nicotiana sylvestris, assembly GCF_000393655.2. NCBI lineage: Eukaryota > Viridiplantae > Streptophyta > Magnoliopsida > Solanales > Solanaceae > Nicotiana > Nicotiana sylvestris. The sequence continues at coordinate 114,825,211 of NC_091065.1, forward strand.
GAATCAAGTAAAGTATACACATTACCAATCCTGAGCGAAGAATGATTGGGTGTTCATTTCAAAAGATAACTTCAGGTCTAAGTGCCTCCATTTAAGCTGACTGTGCTAGGTAAAAGATTTTTACCATTGGTGACAAAATATATACCTGGAAATTCTCGACAGCTGCATTCATGTTCTTCGAGAAGAGCTTTAGGACAGCCCTGCAAAATCATCAGAAAATGAAATGCATAAATGAACTAGCTTAATGACCAATTTTAACATTCAAAAATCACAAAGAACCAATCAGGTATGTACTCTTCAAAAAGAGGGGGAAGCAAGCCACGGAAGTCCAGTCCAACCCAACCAAGCCCCATGGCACAGTACTGTCAGGAGAAAAAGGAATAAAGCATCAATAAATGAGTTAAACCCAAAGCTTGATTTAAACACGGAGTAAGTAAATAACAAATGCAACAATAGGAACAAATATTGCAACGCCTCAAAACAAGCAATAACTATCTCGCAAATGCATCTGAGCAAATATGAACACCTTTATAGATTAAACAAAGCTTTGGCTGAGCCTGATTTCTGATGGCTTCAATACATCTCGTACAGAATAACAAGAGAAGAACTTATGGTTGGTGATGCCTCTTCAACTCCCCAACCCAACAGGAAAAAACTCCAAAAGAAAGGGGAGGGGGAACATACCCCTCTACTCACAATTACATGATAGTCTTTCCTTTGGAAAAGGTTTGACACGATTCTCATAATAATACACTTCTAAAAGAGTTTCACAATTTTCAAGAATTTAATCTCATTAATAAACAAAATTAAATTTAGATGCTGTCTATGCTTTCTACTATTACTACTATAATAAAAACAGTCAAATTAGCATCTTAAATTGTGTGGCAGTCAAATGATGTCACATAAAACAGGACAAAGGGAATTTAAGGAAAAGTCTGCAAGCATACTCTTTAACTAATAGCTGATTATACTAGAATATACAACAAAGAACTTTCTACTTTATTTTAAGCCATCAGAGCCAAGTCAGTTAAGATTTTGGATCTGTCGAGTGATTGAACTTTCAGCCTGCAGAGAATTGAAGTCTACTTATTTTCTATTGTAAATGTGGGAGAAGGACAAGAAAGTTAATGCCATCTGCTTTGGTTTCACGGCAGTTAGGGGACAAAGAGTGGACAAAGATTCAGAAAATGTGACGAAGAAGATGGATAATGAAATTGTCCCCAAAACGTGACAAAGAGATAGGTTGAGAATTGAAATTGACCGAGTAAAGCAAAGCGATTAGAGGGAAACAAACGGATGGAATTCAACTCTACTCTTTTAGGTTGCTGTCTAGATTTTGAGTTATATGGCCCTTAGGACTAGCTCATCAGATGAGATTACCCAAAGGTAAGTATGCTTTTTTGCTTTTGTGCTACACCACTCCCCTTCCTTCCCCACCAGAGAGAGAGAGAGAGAGAGAGGGAGGGAGAGAGAGATAGAGGGAGAGAGATAGAGAGGAAAACACATTTGCCTGCTTTTTGCCTCTCCAGAATCATGTCAAAATCTTGATCTAGAATGCTTCTAGCAGGATGGCCAAAGTGCAACAAGAGACTTGAATGGTAAGGACAAACTTAAAAGCTATCTTTCTCCAACCATTTCTGGGATCGCGTTGCTCTGTATTCATAACGCTATACCTTTTCTTTCACGTATTTAGCATTCAAGGTGATTGCAAGCAGAAGACATCAAGGTCAATCACAGCCAAGACTTTTACTCTCTTTTTTTTAGACAAATAGGCATTTTACTAAAGCAAAATGATTCCAAATGAGCAGTCTGGCACAGATAAATATGTGCTCACCATACACTGATCCAGAATGTTCGACAAAGAACCTCCTTCAGTGATCTTTGGTAGCATCATTTTTAGAGTTCTGAGGTGGGAAGAAATTTGGTGCATGGCCCAACTGAAGAGAAGCCCACCATCATAGTTTTCTTCCCTCCCTGAAGTATCATCAGCAAATATTGCACGGTACTGGTTAACAACATCAAAGAGATGCATTCGATGACAATTTATCATCCCTTTAAGGTATTCATAAGCATTTCTCTGGTCCAAGTCATCGAGGATTCCAGAAAGCCAGGCCTCACGGCATCTTAGAAACTGTTGAAGGGGCAAAATTGGTCAGCTATTGGTAAAAATAATGAACCAAATGCAATTAATGAAGACCAAAAGCAAATGGAAGATGTAGGTGTAGGCGTAAAACCCGGTGTTGTTGAAATGAATCAGTCTCACCTGTAAGCGCATCTCATACTCGTTGAACACCCCTATTCGACGCAAGTATCCAATGATACGCAGACATTCTGGCAACTGCACCAATAAATTGTAAACAGTAAGGTCTCAAGCTTCATAATTTATGGAGAACTTCCATTCAAGTATGCGTCAATAGCATCACTGTAACATGATATACATAATCTATGCGAGAAGTCACCTGAATGTTTGATCTAAGTCTTTGGAGAAGCTGAGAAAGAAGAGATTGGGTAGTCTGCCGAACTTCTGCAGCAAGTGCTTGAATGACTGGTAACCTTCAGGGGAGGATGAAAAAGAAGCAAAAGTACCTTAATAATTTTTCATCAAATTCAGTTAAAATCAGTTCATACTGGAAACCAAAGAAAAGAACTCACTTGGGGTGCATTGTTGAAAGCTTGGAAACAAATGCTTCTAAATCAAGAGCTTCATCATAGTTCCCATTCCTCACGCATCTGCAAAGTGAAGAGATTCATTAAGTCTAGCACCAATGAAGCACAGCAGGTTAAAATAATGATACTGTTTAGTACTAACAATTATACATATTATGTTCTGACACATAAAACTTCTTTTCAAGCTTGACTCCTAGCATGGCTGTGCTATGCAAGATAATTCAGGCTGAAGCTCCAGGTTTGGCAGCTGTAATGGCTCCAAGAACTACATGACATTTTTTTTTTAATAATCGTGGTGTCCGGGTCAGCTTGCGCACACCTCGACTTATACCACGGGATACCAGCTACGTCCCACCAGCAACAGGTACCAAGTAACTCTTCCACCAAGGCTTGGAAACATGGGAAGAAATCACCGAGTGTTTTTTTCTCCGCTGGGATTTGAATCTGAGACCTCATGGTTCTCAACTCACTCCATTGACCACTAGGCCACATCCTTGAGTGCAGAACTACACAACTTTGTTCATCGCCCAGATAAACACGAAACTTGATCATTTTCATATGCTAAACCACAACCCCAAACCCCTATGCATAGGAGCAAACGACAATTTCTCACTTTACTCTCTTGGTGATTCAAATCCCTAACCTCATGTTTGAGGTAAAAGGTCCTTTCCACTAGGCTATCCCTCCCTCATAAAATATAAAAAAAAAAAATATAAAAAAAAAAGTTGGATATGATAACTTGGCTACAATGTTTGCACCAAAATGAACCCTCTCGCAAATTTACCAGTCACACACATAAACGGCACTTTGGAATGTAATCTACATCAAAAGCAAATACCAAGGACATTTTATCCCTTCAAAATCATGGATACCGATTCAATTCTAACGTGTGATCCTTACAGCATTGACGAAAACATACGTGTCCATTAGCTGAGGAATTTCAAGCAAGTCCAGCAGAGTACTATGATTTGCAAGCAATGTTTGGTTCATTTTCCTCTTTTCCAAGATATGTTCTGCAGAGGTGCTGAACTCGCTGCAAACAGATGTTAGCTTAGGAATCTCATCGATCTGCAAACAAGAAACACGATGGTAAGTGTTTACGTCCTTGTTCTTCCTAAAAAGAATTTATACGAGAAAAAGATGAATAGTGTGTTCCCACTTACAGAAAGAAATAACAGAACATTGACGCCAACTATAAGGCACACCCTAAATTGAATGAGCTGTCCAGAAGGGTCTTTAGAAGCTTTGTATAGTTAGTTTAAATCTTATTCAAGAAAGCCATTAACCAACAAAGATTCATGCACTAAGCCTATTCCACTCACACTTTTTCTGGATATATATTCGAGCTATAATAGCAATGCAACTGATAACTCATTCTTATAATATCAGTCTCACTTAGTCCTTAGGATTACTATCTCGTTAGTACACTAAAATTCACTTTCAGAATTATATAAGAGCTAAAATAGCAATTCAACAACTCAAAATAAAATCAATTAACAAAATTTCTGCAAGGAAATATGAAAATTACCAAGGATTCAAGATGCTTATCAACAGAAGAAACTTCTTCGCGAATGGCATGCAGTGCATCAGCAGCAGAAATAAAAGCGCGGTAATTTCCAACGGCAACCTCTTGCATCTGCCTCCGAATTCTCTCCGCATCCACTCTCAGAAGTTCCGGTTCCTGCACAAATTAAAATAAAAAGTTCAATTCAAATGAAATTAAATCAACTAGTACATTTCAAACTTGCGGAGATTGCAATTAATTAGTACTTTGTGAAGGCGATCGAGAGTGAAAGAGAGGAGTTCGGAGACGTAAGGCTGTTGTGAAGCTGATGCCAGTGGGAGAAGTCCGGTAACCGGTGATGCCTCGTCCATCGGATCTTCTGAATCCATTGACATTGCTGATAACGACGCCGAGAAATGTATGAGATCTGGAGTTTTAGGGGGGGATCTACTGTTAAATCGTCGCGGGTTCGGGAGAAAATGACCAAATAAATTACAATCGGTATGAAAATGAAATTACGAAGTCTTAAGAGGTCACTTGTTCAGTTAAAGGCTTTTTCTTTCTGTTTTCGAGTTCAGAGCAAGTTTTGAGCTTAATAAATCCCAAACTTTTGTATTACATTTTTTATTTTTTTTAAATATAATGTATGATCTTTAATTTGTTGTTAAAATAATGTATTGGTAAGTCTAAAATTCGTTCCTATAACTTGTACTACAAAATACAGATTTTCATTTCTAGTATATATGTTTAGAAAAGATAAAAATATCATTATCCATTTGGGAAAATGAGGGATTTTTGTTATTTCTAATATATTTAAAATATTCCATATATCTAATTTATTCTTGAAACAAATAAATATTTTTTTTTATTATATTGTTGTAACATTTTAAAATTCACGCACAAAGTGTATGTAATAAACATGTGCTAATTCATAAATATTGTGGTGATTAAAAATGTAAATAGTTTCGACCGCGGGCTAAATTTGTCTCATAGCTATGTACATTTATAAGTAGCTCATTACAAAAATTGGTCATTCACAAAATATTACTAATATTAGCGAATTAGCTATTTGTAGTAAAAAAAAGGTCAAGTATTCCTTTTTTTATGAGCGAGTGTTATTAGAATAGATTGGGTACATCTTAAGGAGCTTGAATCTCCGATTTGAAATGATTTGGTGAAGTTTTGAGGTGGTTTGAATTAAAAATTCGAAGTAAAAACTGAACATGATATATATATATATATATATATATATATATATATATATATATATATATATATATATATATATATATATATATATGTATGTATCATTTGTGTATCAATATGTATCATATTTGTATTAATTGTATATCACATGTATATCCATGTATACTTGTGCGTGAGATACATGTGTAATACATATTTGATACATGTGTCGCAAAAGAATTTTTTGAACTCGATTTAATTACGAATTTTGATACAAAACCAGTCCAAATCACCTCCAATCTTCCTCAAATTTTGTATATTGACTTATCTATATGTTTTCAATGAATTTCAACTATACCCATTGAAAAAAATTCCTTTTTTGCTTAGATATTTGGAATTATTGTATATATATATATATATATATATTATTTCATCCCCTTATTTGCTACCTCATCCATGGAATTTTTTTTCCGTCTTGCATCTAATGTTGTTAATCACGCTTAAAAATATGGAAGATGATTTTTGCATGTGATTATTTGAGAGAAAGAACCTTATTTATTTGGTTTTTCAATTTTTATATGTGGTTGGCTAGTTTTGGTAAGTCTATGACTAATGGCTAGAGGTTGTTAAGTTGAAACTTAGTTGAGACATTTGTGTAAGTTTCCTTTATAACAACCCATGCGGATCACGAGTCCAAACTGGTCAAGACTCTCAAATATTTATGAAAGCACCACTCTCCGCTATAATAAAGACTTGAGCCCACTTCAACGTCATTCGAATCACATTCTTTCAATGTAGGATCAAGTCTCAAACTCTATTTTTTCTACTGTACTAAAGTATTCTTTTCATCTTTTACATTGTTGTTAGTTGTATTTGCTGACACCAATTGTAACTAAGGGTGTCTAACGGGCCGGGTTTAACCGTAATCGAACCGGCCCAAACCGATTAAAACCGGAACCGGCTCGGATCGGTACAAGGGGGTCGGATGGGGCTGGGTTAAAGGGGTAGGGGGTTTGATCCGTTCACCTATTTTCAACCGATTATCCGGACCGGTCAAGCCCGATCAACAGAAATACTGTAAAACCGGTTAAATCGGACCGGATCAGCCCAGACCAGTTAACGACTAGTTTCTTTTTTTTTTAATTGTTGATTGGCTTATTTGGTTACCGTTGGCAATGGTCACCTGCCAAGGTGCCGTTGCCCAACTGATTTGCACAATTAGCCCTTTTTTGGGCCTTTTTTATATAAAAAATTAACACTTCTTGTAATTACAAATTTAACCCTTTGTAAAATTTGACATATTGTCGTTGTTTGATGAAGGAAAAGAAGCATGGTCTGCTGGAATATATAGATTTGTCGATGTTAGGGATGTTGCTAATGCACATATTCTAGCATTTGAAGTTCCTTCAGCAAATGGAAGATATTGTTTAGTTGGAGTAAATGGATACTCTTCTTTGGTTTTGAAGATTGTACAAAAGCTTTACCCTTCCATCATTCTCCCTGAGAAGTAAGTATTGCCAATATCACAGTTATAATTCTCTTGATACTGGTTAGTTTTCATTACTATCTTCTTCTTCAGCAGAGAAAAAACATCAATAGATGTGATGATTCAAAATAGGAAAACAACAAAGGCAGAAGAAATAATCTAACAAGTTTACAGTTACTGAGTAGTTAAAACTTTTGAAAAGGATCACCAACTACTCTTAGAAGTGGACTATTTAGACACTGGCTTATATTAATTGAACATGTTTTGCTTCCTTAAGCTTAAGTGATCTTCTTTTAAGAATCTTTTGTTCCATTTAAATCAATTTGAGGTCTCATAGTTCTTAAATTTGGATGTAGTTTTGAAGATGGATTGCCTCTGATCCCGACCTTCCAAGTATCCAGTGAAAGAGCAAAAAGTTTAGGCGTCAATTTCACATCTCTTGAGTTGATCGTGAAGGACACTGTTGAAAGCTTGATAGAGAAGAACTTCCTCAAGATTTGAACAAGCAGTAGGTGAATGCATTGTAACATTGTTTCTATTGCCAAAAATTAGTGCTTACTGCTCTGGGAGCTGCTGGCACTGGATTTCTCTGATGTTATGTCTATTTACTTACCTGGATTCTACTTGTTGCATGTTGGTTCAACGAGCATATAGAAAGAAGAGTGATCAAATTTATCTTTCCTTCTATAGTAGTGGGTATTATACTGAGATTAGTGGTCATAATTCTTTAGTGAAACTCTTGAGCTTACTGAAATGTGAGGATAAGACGTCCATCAGAGTTAAAAACTCTGCTTATTCGAGACATGTTCTTGTGAGTTATGAGCCTGTGACAGTGTGCAAGGGGTCGGTTGGTTACAAGACAAGTACTCATAAGAATCTCGGGATAAAATGTGAAATTACTGGTTGAAATTTTTATTTCGGTCATAAGCAATCCTAGGATTATTTATACCACAATTGTGGTATTAATTTTATACCATACTTCAAGTGCGATAATTATCTCCAAATTACTAATACCGGGGTAAAACTCAAAATGGCACATTTGCCTTTATTCAAAGCTCTCGTCTCAAAGTTTTTTACGAAAGCAACTTAAAATTTAAAATAAAAGTTTACCCAAGTTTATTTAGTGTAAAATCAAACATATGATTTATATTATACCTCATATATCTTTTTTCTAGTCATATGAACCAAACATCTATCAATAAAAGTATATCTACTAAATAATTTTATCATTATTTAATTTTTCACATTACTATTTTTACATTATAATCCCAGTATAACTTGTTTACAAACTGAACCAGTTAAGTAACTTAGTTGAATAAGCTGAAACAAGCACAACAATAAGATAAATAAATGGTTTTGATTCTTTTCACGTGGAGACTAATTTGTGAATGCAAACAAGAGCATAATATGTCCAAATTCAATAAAAAAACACGCTAACAAAAATACAAGAAATTGTCCTCTTAGTATATATGCATTGGCTCTGAATCACTGGAACTAGTATGTGGCAATCGAAAGCAAGAGTAGTGGAGAAGGGAAGGTGGTATGTGTGACGGGCCTCTGGTTTCATAGCTTCATGGCTTGTGAAGTTGTTGCTACAACGTGATTACACTGTCAATGCCACTGTTCGCAACCTCAGTCAGTTTTCTCTCTTTAATTTCTCCATGTTTGTGTTTGGATTTCTTTTGCAGTGGTATTTAATTATTTGCAAAATACCAAACACACCCTGAATATGAAGAAGCTAAACTGGTTGGCTTTAAGGCTAGAACCAAAGGTATGTTATGTATATTAATCAGAAAATGCTATGTATATTTCGTTCTTGTTTTAGTCAAATCAAGAACAGTTATGAATACATTGTAACGGCTAGTGATGGCCTTTGGGATGTTGTTAGTGAGACAGATGTAGTGAACATAATCAAAGACACAGTGAAAGAGCCAGGAATGTGCTCAAAGAGGTTAGCAACAAAAGCTGCGGAATGAGGCAGCAAAGACAACATAACCGTTATTGTTGTTTTCTTACGTCCAGTTTCCACAGCTGAGAGAATTATTAGCTCTGCTGTCATCATTCATCAAGCTGAGGGTCTATCTGAAACAGCCTCTCTACCCTTCCAGGGTAGGGGTAAGGCTGCGTACATTTTACCCTCCTAAGACCCCACTTGTGGGAAACTACTGGGCTTCTTGTTGTTGTTATTGTTTTAGCCAAATCAAAAGTGCGGTTTCACATACATCTGATATTCAGGACAGAAGAGAAATGGTGCAATATTTTTATGTGATCATGGTGTTGCTTCCGTGCTTCTAAAATGTTAGTTATAAACACGCAGAGGATACAAGCAAAGTGGCTCACCTGCTATGCCTTGACGGAGCTAAAGAGAGGCTGCATCTTTTCAAAGCTGAGTTACTCGAAGAGCAATCATTTGATCCTGCCGTTGATGGTTGTGAATGTGTCTTTCATACAGCATCACCTGTTTCTCTCACAGCTAAATCCAAGGTCAGAAACCTACTTTGTTGCAGTCCTCTATTTATAAAGCACTGTACTGATGCCCAAGAGATGTCTTTAAAGAGGAGCATGTTTGTATATATGTAACTTTAAAAAGAAAACATTTTCTATTTCCATCTTTCAGGCGGAACTTGTGGAACCTGCTGTAAAAGGAACATTAAATGTCCTTCGATCATGTACCAAATCACCATCAGTCAGAAGAGTGGTGATAACTTCTTCTACTGCTTCTGTTATATGCAACAAAAATCGTTTTATTCCTGGAGCTGTGGCTGATGAGACTTGGTATTCGGACCCAGAAAGGTGACTTTGGTAGTTCTTTTCAATTTGATGAGTCTTATCGTTTGATTAGTATACCAGGAGGTTTGGATCTTGTTTGACATCTTTTTAGACGTTACATTGCATTATGTTACCGAATCACTAGAATCAAGCTTTAACATCACTAAAATCAAAGCTATTTCCTTCTATATAATACTATAGCTTATTTGTTCGAATTTTTAAATCTGTTAAGGATACACAGACACACACTAGTATTTGTGTGTGCGTGTGCTATCTGAACTTAATGTGCCCAAGTAAGATATGGTTCTTATACCAGAAATTTACTTAATTCTGCAATCCCTATTGTACCAATTGTGAAACAAAGCCTTATCCGTCTTGAGATGCTAAGTATGTGTCCTTATATATGAGGAAGTAATACTAGAATATATCAGCATTCTCTTAATTTGCAGCAATGGTACCAACTCTCCAAGACCCTGGCTGAAGAAGCTACTTTGGAATTTGCAAAAGAAAATGGGATTGATTTGGTTACACTTCATCCCGGTCTAGTCATTGGTCCACTTCTACAGCCTATGCTCAATTCATCTTGTGAGTCTATAGTTAACTTCATAAAAGAAGGTAAGCATGTTCAACTGACACCTTGAGATATTCTTTTGATAAATAATAAATGCATTTTTAAAACATTGGCTTAATTGGATGTAGGAAAAGAAGCATGGACTGGTGGAATATATAAATTTGTCGATGTTAGGGATGTTGCTAATGCATATATTCTAGCATTTGAGGTTCCTTCAGCAAATGGAAGATATTGTTTAGTTGGGGTAAACGGATACACTTCTTCGCTTTTGAAGATTGTACATAAGCTTTACCCTTCCATCACCATCCCTGGGAAGCAAGTATTGCCATTTCTTGTTATAATAAATAAAATTTAAAATAATCATTTGGGATTAAAAGTGGACTATTTACACACTGGCTTATAGTCATTCATGTTTCACTTTCTTATGGTTAAATAGTTCTTTTTTTTGTTCTATTTAAAGCAACTTTTGAGGTAATCATAATTCTTATATTTGGATGTAGTTTTGAAGATGGATTGCCCCTTACACCAACCTTCCAAATATCAGGGGAAAGAGCAAAAAGTTTAGGCATCAATTGCACATGTCTTGAATTGAGCGTGAAGGACACTGTTGAAAGCTTGATCGAGAAGAACTTCCTCAACATCTAAACTCTCACTTAGAGGGGTCAAAGACCACTATGGTTTGATACCAAGAATTCGAGTAAAATATTGGTAGAACCATTATCCTAAAAAAGTGTGAGGTAACAAGTATTTTCAGAAAACTTTGTGATGGAACAGCGGGTATCATCACAATACTTTATTCCTACTATTTTAGCCAATAGATTTTGGATACCGAGTTATTAGACCAAAAAAAACTAGAATTAAAATAGTACTCAAGGTTATTAAATTTCCCAGTATATCAGTCAAACTAAATGTTTACCATGACAGCAGAGCTTTTGGATTAATTTCACAAAAGGCCACTGAATCTGAACATAAAGTACACACCACATGCGGTAAAATCATCAAACTTAATTTTCTTACAACAAAATCACACCACTTTCATTTTGTTTCATACAATATCAATCGTTAATTTAAAGTAAAAGAAGACCCCCATGACCCAAATAATTTTACCCATCCCAAAACCTGACCCATGAGATTAAGAAAATGTTCTGCATTTGTTAAAACTTCTGGAATATAGTTCAGATTCTTTAGAGGTAAGTCAACAGTTTACTTTAAACAAACAAACCAAAAAAAAAAGAACAAGGAAGCTCAGTCACAAATTCTATTATTTTACATAGCCAAAGGTAACATCCCACCTCAGTTTTTCTAGTGAGAAAAAGTCTAAGCACAGATATAATTCCTTGCACACAAGGCAAAATACCAACCAGTTACATGGCATTCACAAAGTTGAGCATTTTCCTTAGAGTCCATTAAATATGTCGTACTTCTCATTACAAACCAATGATCAAGCTTTTATTCAGAACATGGTACCTCAGATACGTCTCTCCAGTGTATTTCCATCACAAAATAAACCTAAAATAAGAAATGGAAATAATGAATATCAACTGCCAAGAGTAATACATAGATATGCTACAGTAAACAATGCTCTGGAAACACAATCAAACCAGAACTTGCTCCCGCAATCTCACACCAGCAATTCAGTAGAAGATCCTCTATCACAATCTTACAAAATAAGTGGTCTACTATATAAGAGTAATCCTCTGAAATTTCAGAATACAGCACAAAGTCAGGGCAACATGGTGGGCAGAACCACATACCTTGTCTTCCACATAGAATGTCTCACATTGAGCATTCATGGAATATCCCTGGTTTCATTTTACGTCCACACATCCTCTATTCAAGGTGCTTTGCTCTAAAGACAAATGATTCTCTTGGAAGCCTAAACCAACAGCTCACTGATACCTAAAGACTAGGCACTCTTAATTCTATAAAGCATCATGAGTAAAACCACTCATTCTGCTTGCCTCATCAAAGTAATGGAGGTGAGCTTTATTGAGAACAAATAGTTTGGGTGGGTAAGGCTGTGCATATGCAGTTGCCCCTGCTACCCGAATAGACAAGCATGAGCACCGAGGGATTCAGTGCTCTGATATAGTTTGATATTACGCGTTATTTCATGGTTTTTAAAGTTCAATGAGGAATGTAACTTTTTCTTTTTTATTGAGCCCCTGCTACCTGAATAAAGAAGCATTGAGCACCAAAGATGTAGCAAGGATACGCTGAAAAGTAGTCAATACGCGAAGACACTATTATTAGGAGATAACTTCTTTCTTTGTTCGTTTTTATATATTTTGCATACATCCTAATATGGCACTAAAAGACGTTTTCTTTAATAACTTGAGAGCATATTTCATTAGTCATAAGTACATGACTGTCACCAAAAACAACCGAAATAACTCAAGGCAGAAGATTGCATAACTTCTAACTTTCCGAATCATAAACAGTTTAAAGGTTATGGTATCCAAGTATGGTGTCCTTCTGGGTGTTTATCCAAGGACTCAAGCGACCACCACCAACAACAAAAAAAGCACCTCAGTCCAATTTCAAGATATTTTTTTACAACTAAAAGAGAGAAAACACCAAGTTGTATCAAGCTGAGCCACTGTTATTGCGGTTGTAAAAGAGAAAAGACACCAACTCGATGGTATCATACAAGTGTGTGCACAACTAAATATTTGATATCGTGCTACATCGTTTTAGCAAGAAGTTGCAACAGCCAGTTGGGAATAAACACCTTTTCCACATCTTACAATTTGAATAAAGTTTTGGGATTTCTCAAAGCTTTGGCATAGCCTTAATAAAATTCTCAACTCGTTGCCCCCTCAAAATACAGAGGGATGCATTCACGAATACTACAACAGTTCAGACCATCAAACCCTCAAATTGCATAAAAATTTCGTATACCCAACAACATATGTTGTATCGCCAAAAGGGGAGTAAGAACTCAATCACATACGCAAATTAACAAATCAATTCCAAGCCAACCAAAACATAAAAAAACAGATCAAACCCAAATTTTCAACTAAACACAACATCATTATTCATAAAATCAGTTGATCATAAAGGGGAGTAAAAACTCAATCATAATTCATATTAACAAAAGTTTCTTAGCTCAAACAAAAAAAAAACATCAGATCACACTCCAAAAGTAACACAAAAAAAAACCTCAAATTCCAAAAGTTACCTATTGAATTAGTTGTAGTAGAGCTCAAGGCCCATGCCATCGTGAATTTCGTAATCCTTAAGGGTAATATGGTCCTTATAGACATTGTACCACTTCTGGATACGAATCTTGTCAGCGCGTGTACCAGTCTGAGCAGCAACCAGCTTCTTCAAGTCGCCGATGGTGTCATCTTCGTTGCACTTCACCTTCACCTTCTTCCCCAATCGATCGTTCAACACCACCTCTATCATCTTCTCCCTTTTTTTGTTCGCTTTTGATATGATGAATTCAAAACCTAAAATTGGCGAAGGGTCAATATATATACTGTGTTGGGTCTTCGCCGCCCTTGTACGAATGGACAGAAATACCCTTGGATTAGAGGGAGAGTTTCACTTTAGTCAGCTTATGGGACGAGGGGTACAATTGTAATAGAAATAGAATATTGCTGCCCAGGGAGTACCTTAACATGTCGTATTCAACTTTGAATGGGAATAGATACCTCCTAAGTCCTAATCCTAACCACACAAGTAAAAGATTTTCTTTTTTTATGAGGGTGGTTATTTCGCCCATATTTTGTTTGTATTGGATAATTTTATCTATTAACGTTTAACCAAGTAAAGATATTTGATTTGAAGAAAAATTAGTACTTCCTTCGTCTCATATTAACCGTTGTAGTTACTAAAAATAGTTGTCTCAAATTATTTATTATTTTAAAAGTTTAAGATAAAATTGATTATTTTTCTCTTTTTTACCGTTAGTAATAATTGTTCTTAAAAATAGAGATAACACATAAATAGAATAAATATTCAATGAAGAGAGATTGTATCTTATGATATAAATAAGGGTAGAATAGTCCAATCCCTTTTCTAATTAATATTTCTCAAGGGGCGTGTAAAAGAGAAACACACTACATAATATGAGATAGAGGGATTACTCTGTATACAAATGGTGTTCAAATTAAGTTGTGCACGCTTTTATCCATGTACTTATGCCGCTTAAAATTTAGTGAATATTATGCCGCTTATGGAGTATATGGTAAGAGCACTGCTCTCAAGGTTACAAAACATTTTTTATATTAAAAGTATTATTATGATAATTTATTGATTTTCTTTGGGAATCCATATGCTTGGTGGCTCCTTGCTTGGCTCTATTTGCTTTCATTTGAAGAATCAATTGGTAGTGTGGACCTATATTCTGCTTTCGATGCTTCAATCGGTTGATTCCCATCCAAAACAAGAATATTAGTGGAGACCCAAAGGGTGCAAGCTCTGTAACTTCAAAATTATTCCATACACTACTATCAACTTAGACCCAGCGGTGTTCCATTACCATTTATTAGTGGTGGCAGAGGTAGAATATTTACGAAGCAGATTCAAAATTTAATAGGATTAGAACTGCGCTTAATGGAACTGGACCTCTAATCTTTTAGAAAATTTGAACCTCATGACCATACAGTTAAGCTTTTAACTTGCGTGAAGGGAATCAGTATATTATATATATCAACAACAATAATATATTCATAGTATTTCTATACGTGGAATTTGGAAATGATAGTATATACGCTGTATGGATCAAAAATTATCTCTAATATACTTAAGTCATGATAGTATTAATGAGGCATTCACAGGCCGCCCGGTGTCACCAATGCGACTTTGATAGAGATCTTCCCGGGGCCGAAGTGGCTCTAGAAACAATGAAGGTTGCAGTTGAAAAGTTAGCAAGAATTAAGGTCGAGGAGTCATCAAAGATCGAGGCCGAGGTCGAACATCATTGACAGAGTTATAACGACTAATTCCAAGATAGGACATTAAAGAGAATATTCTAGTGAATATTCTCTGTACTTGTACTATTAGGATTTCTAGGAACATGTTCCCTATAAATAGAAAAAAGACATAATGATAGGGGACATGAGATATTCATTTGTAAAAATACATTGACTTTATAGAGAGGACATGGTCTTATTGCAAGCATACAAAAATAACTTTTTACCAAGATTCTTATCTAGCATTTCCACCCAAGAATAACCTAAGTGTTCAAAGGCATATCAATCATTCATCATTATCACAAAGAATAACCATTGATCTCATCTTTTCAGGTGACTCATACATTTTACTTACTTAAATGTCATTTATTACTATTGAATGTCATATTCCATCTTTTTAGATCATTGAGTATTGTTATCATTGCTCATATTAATTACTATCCGGACAAAATATACAGTACTAGTTATCTTGTCATAACATCGGTAGCTTTATTTTTTGGATATTATTTTTAACTAAGATTAACTCTTCTTTATATAAATCTAATTGCTTGAACCAACACCTATATTTTTGGCCAAACAGTTTGGTACCGTCTGTGGAGATTTCTTAGTTAATTTTTTAGTTTCCTTTAGATCTACCGCTAACATGAGTCACTAACCTCAAAAACCCCAAGATCTTTCTCTTTCTTTGCACGTACAAAAACCTACATGGCAGGTAATCAAGGAGAGGGGGATAAAGTAACAGGTGACTTCCCTAACAACCTCATGAATGCTATCAATGAGAGTTGTGAGACATTAGGCGAGGAAGTGACGCCCACTGCCTCCCCCAGGCGCGAGAGGTCGCCATCCCTCCCCCATTATAGCATAATAAAACCATATGGAAAAAGGGCCTCCACGTCTACAGAAGAAGGGACGCCACCCGCCGTGAAGAAGCTCCTCAAAGCATGACTAACTGATACGCTAGTGAGCATGCTCAACAAGCCCACTCTATGCACGACTATAGATACTGCAAAAACCTACGCAATACAACAAGTAGACGAACAGGGTGACCGACCAGACCCTCCAACACTAGGTTTAACCAACAATGCAGGTGACAACGCCCTCGCCATTGTTCCAAGGAGGATGGCAGAAATGGAGAATAAAAACAAAGTACTCAGGGATCAAATGAAAGAACACCAAGAACGAGTCGACAAGATACCGGGCGCTCTTAAGCTATTGCCAAAGAGGGATGCTGGTAGGTTCATGGAGCAGCCATACAACGAAGAAGCAGCCCTACATGCCATACCAAAGACCTTCAAAATGCCGCCCTACCTCAGGATATACGATGGAATGAATGATCCAGGAGATCATGTGACTAATAATGTCACCGCCGTGAAAGGAAACGACCTCACTAGGGAACAAGTGTCCTCTAATTTGTTAAAGAAGTTTGGCGAAACCCTCATGGGAGGGGCATTAATATGGTACTCACAACCACCAACCCCGCTCCATAGAAACATTCGAGGAAATGGCCGATAAGTTCGTAACGGCGCATGCCGGAGCTAAGAAGGACGAAAAAAGAGTAAACGACATATTCGCCATCAAGCAGTCCTTAGGATAGGGACTTCCTTGCCCGATTCAACAGGTTAAGGATGACCTTACCGAACGTGTCCGAGGGGATGGCGTTCATGGATTTTCAGAACGGGTTGTGTAGAGATGGTTCGAGAGCAACTAGAAAACTACTGAGCCGGCTGATCAAATATCCTCCAACCACTTGGGACGAGATCTATAACACTTACTGTGTTGAATTCCGAGCAGATGAGGATGACCTCAATGGACCAATTCATTGACTCATCTCAGTACAAGTCGAGTCCAAAAAAGAACGAAGAGACAACATCAAGAGGGATCACCCGGTCTCACAACCCAACAAGGAACGATACTAGTCATATGACAGGGCCCCGCCCCACCTTCCCTTTGCTATGAAGAAGGCCAGTACATGTCGAGGACAGAGACTCACAGGAATGAAAGAGGTATGCCCCCTTATTATCTGCTCAAAAATTTTGTGTCACCTACAAAAATAGTCTATGCTCTGGAGAAACTCGAAACGAAAGTGAAGTGGCCGCCAAAGATAAGGTCTGATCCGAGCACCAGAAAATCTGACGCCCTTTGCGAGTTCCACCGGGAGCGTGGACATAAAATAGGAGATTACATCGCCCTCAGGAAAGAATTTGTAAACATGTTGCGGCAAGGACACCTCAAAGAGCTGCTGAGTAATAAGGGGAGAAATAACTTTGCTAGAGGACGCGAATACCAAGGTCCGCCTAAGCCGCCATCACCAGCTTGTACTATCAACATGATCATCCATGGCAGCGACGATGCCTCCATTAAAGACATTAAATTCACCACCACTCACAAACTTAAAGGATCTATCACCCGCGAACGATTTGACGGACTAGAAGAAAGTATCATCTTCGATGAGTCAGATGGCGCCAGTTTGACTTTCCCTCATAATGATGCTCTCATTATTACTTTGCGTATTTTAGATACTGATGTCAAATGTATCATAGTAGACGATGGAAGTGGAGCGTGCATTATCCATCCCCGAGTCCTCACCCCGATGAGACTCGAGGACAAGATAGTGCCACGCTGCATTACCATAACCGGTTTTAATAATGTAGTTGAGCGGACATCGGGAGAAAGTAAATTCCCCGTATTGGCCGGTGGCATAACACTAGAGGCAACATTCCACATCATGAACCAGGCAACCGTATACAATGCCATAGTAGGACGACTATGGATACATCTCATGAGAGTCATCCCCTCCAGCTTATACCAAGTGTCGCGCCCCTTTTTCTCGTGAAATTGGGTTTCGACATGTGACAACTCTTTTAAGGAAGGTGTTAAAAAGAAGAGTCGCCACCTAACGAGTTTGAGGTGCATTAGGGCACTTATTTGCAAATAACTCAGGTTTAACCAATTTGCATCAACAAAGATCGGGTAAGGGCTCAAATTACCTCGAGGAGAAGGTGTTAGGCATTCCTCGAGGTCCACAACTGTGGGTCCCAGTCGAACTCGAATTATATGAGTTAGTCCAAAACAAGAGGGAAAGACAAGACGTTGGGCAATTATTATCAAAAAATCTACCACTAAACGAAACAATTGATTTTACGACAAGATGGGAGGAGGGTCCTAAATATTTTAGCCTAAAGGATCACCCTGTGCAACATAAATAATACTTCGTAACTCTCTCGATATGGGGTGGTACTCGTATTATTCAGCGGGCACAGACTATCATCTCCTGCTACCCGATTACTATTTTTAAGTTGTTATTTAAGGAGCACTATTTGATTCTAAGTCGTACCTTATACGTGCACTAACAGTCTCATGCCTATGGTCCAGGAGGCGTTTGAACCTCTATTTTGGGTGGTTCTAGACTTATCTTAGGTTGCTCAAAATGAGAAAACTAGGCGACATACAAAACAAGTTGGACTTCATGTAAAAGCAATTAAGGGCTCAAGTTAGCCTCCACACTTAAACAACAAATGCACGCAAACGAATTAGGCATTTGACAGTTTCAAAATTGAGATGAGTCAAAGCCATTAAGCCCTATAGACATGGTTTCTATGTGACCTTGGAATTTAAACATGCAGACAATTTCATATGCAAGGTGCTACTTTAGAAGCATGCTTTCTGAATAACTATATATCTTAGGGAATCTAGTATTGCATACTGATTACTAAAATTATAGATTATAATTAGACATATATCTATGTGCAGTAGTTGACAGTGATAACTATGGAAGACGTTCATAATTACTCGGTTTGATCCTATAGGCATGCTTTCTAATAGTGGCAACAAAATAGTGTTGAAAGTTCAATATTAGTACTTAAAAGCGAGTGGGAATATCCTATAGGCAGGATTTCTACAATTAGCTATTAAAAATGGTTTTAGCTCCTATAGGCATGTCTCCTAAGTGAGTAGTTACAACAACAGCACATTAACCAATTAAAACCATATAGGCATGATTTCTAAAATACAGATTTGTAGAACATAAACTATCATGACCCTATGGTCATAATGTCTAATGGATATGCCGTAATGCAAATTAAAACATTGGTCACTTTATTTCCTATAGGCATGATATCTGACAAACATGCAGAAGCAGAACGAATTAAATACATATAGGCAGGTTATCTAACACACACAGTAGCAGAACATGTTTGAGCAAATTAAATACATATAGGCAGGATTTCTATCCATTTCATGCAAATATTAAAATAAACCCATTTTCCCGATTTTACTAACACCCCAATTGTTATTACAGTATTATTACAGGCCTAATGAATGAAATAAATTACAAAATAGCTATAGTGGGCCTAAGGTAGGCCCAAGTATACCCGGCCAGGCCAGGCCTTCAATCTCAAGTCCAAATAGTTTTGCAACAGCCCAGCAAATAATCTTCATAGCCAAAACCCAGTAGCCATCAAAAATTCAGAAAAGAGCCATGTACACAAGCCTATTGGCTCTTTCAGTAGGTAGAAAGGGGGTAGGATGAAGCATTTAGGACAGAGTGCCAAGGAACCTTAGACCCTAGTGTGTCAGAGTTCACAAGGGTTTTAAAATAGACCCCAAGCAGTGCTTACACTAGAAAGGCTAACAGAGGAGATTCAGGGAATGACTAAGGATCAAGTCCTAGTGTGTCAGAGTTCGCAAGAGTCTAAATTGGACACCGAGTAGTGCTCACACTAGGGAGGTCAATAATAGAGCTTAGGTAGCCTTGGCTTTCAGCCAGATAAGAATGAGAACTCAAAAGAGCCCAGGTAACAGGTGAAAGAGAGTAAACTAAGGTTGATGGACATCAGTGAAGGATATAAAACATAGTCAAGTTGAACACATAAAGTAGATAATCGAACATGCTTTAGGTCTTAAGAGCGGAATAGCAAAGATTCAGAAGAACAAGTTGAATACCTAGTGCATATGCAGGATTGGTGTACACAGACTCATAGTGAGGAAAAGGTTCAAATTGTGCTAAGTATAGGTACTAGTGTTACAAGAGGGAATCACATTAATTGGCAACAGAATTTAGACAGGATGAGAACAGATCATTGCAACTACTGGGAATGTTAGAAACATACTAATAAGGAGCAGGATCAAACATGCTACATAGGTAGGATATCATCATAACAAATTCAGAATAGGACAGGGGACAGACTTATGCTATATAGTTGATATATACATTCATGCTTTTGAACACAACTAGCTAGTCTAGTAAAAGGGATACAAATCATGTAAGTAAAGCACGTTCAAGTAACAAGATTGATAGAAAAATTAAACAACAAAGAGATGCAAAGGTCCTAAACACCAGTAAATTGCAACACATAGGCTAAGTAGGCTTGAAAGGGATCTAATTTACTCAAATCAGGTTTAGGCATGCTTTAAACTATCAATATGAAGTTAAAAGTTAAGGAGAGCTAAGAATTGAAGTAGAACAAATAGAATATCACACAAAACAACTCGAAAGAACACATTAAGCAAAAACTCCAGGCATGAAAACATATGCAAATCATAGATACATAGGAATGAAACTACGAAGTCTACTAACTCACTAGTTAAGTGAAAAAATAAGAAAGAATAGAAGTCCACAATATTCTGAATATCAACGAAGAGCAAGAACCCAGAATTTCGGTGGCATTGGCTTTCAGCTGGCCAAGAACCAAAGTATAGAACGAGATAATGAAGGAATAACAGAATAGAGCTTTAAATTTTAGTGAGATTATAGCGATTCTCGTCTGTCTAAAAGGGAATGGGGGAAGGGTTTATATAGTAGTAAAAATCAAGCAACAAACAAGGAAACCCAGTAATTTAAGCAACTAACAAAGTAAATAATCATGCAAATTTATCTGAAAATCAATTTTAAGAGAGAGATGTGTAAACCCTAACTTTTAAGGAAAGTAAAAAATCGACAGAACCTAAACAAAAAATCAAACTCACACAGAATAGGACGAATATAGACAAAAAAAATACTCAAAATCAGATATTTGAACCAATTTTGGTTCGATTTGAAGAGATATAAACCCTAGTTTTAGGGTAAGTAAGAATCAACAGAAAATACATAGAGATTCGTACCCATAATAGAACAAAGGATGAATATAGACGGAATAGCAGAAAGGTCAAGGATTTGAATCGATTTTGGTTCAATTTGATGAGATTTGCTTACCATGTTCGTACTAGGTGATTTGAGGAAGACCGACAGTCCCCGTGAATTAAGTTATTGTAGGGACATTGAGGTCGATGAGGTCATGGAGGCAATGCGTAAGATGTGAAGGGCAGAGCTACCAGGCCAGACGAAATTCCAGTTGAACTTTGGAGGTGTGTGGGTAGAGCAGTCTTGGAATGGCTTACTGGGTTGTTTAATGTTATATTCAAGACTAATAGGATGCCTGAAGAGTGGAGGTAGAGTACAATGGTTCCGTTGTATAAGAACAAAGGTGATATACAGAGCTGTAACAACTATAGGGGTATCAAATAACTGGGTCATACCATGAAAGTCTGGGAGAGAGTGGTAGAAATGAGAGTGAGAAGGACGGTGTCTATTTCAGACAACCAGTTCGAGTTTATGCCGGGGCGATCTCCCGCAAAAGCCATCCACCTTATTAGGAGGATGGTGGAACAATATAGGGATAAGAAGAAGGACTTCCACATGGTGTTTATTGATCTAGAGAAAGCGTACGACAGGGTTCCTAGGGAGATCTTATGGAGCTGCTTAGAGGTTAAAGGGGTCTCAGATGCCTATATTAGGGTGATTAAAGACATGTATGATGGAGCTAAGACTCGGGTTAGGATAGTAGGAGGCGACTCCGAGTATTTTCCAGTTGTTACGGGGTTGCACCAAGGGTCTGCATTTCGCCCTTTCCAATTTGCCCTAGTGTTGGATGCACTAACTCATCATATTTAAGGGGAGGTACCATGGTGCATGCTATTTGCTGATGACATAGTTCTAATTGACGAGACACGAGGTGGCGTTAACGAGAGGTTAGAGGTTTGGAGACATGACCTTGAGTCTAAAGGCTTTAGGTTGAGCAGGACAAAGACGGAATACCTCGAGTGCAAATTTGGGGTCTAGCCGACGGAAGCGGAAGTGGAAGTGAGGATTGACTCTCAAGTCATTCCTAAGAGGAGTAGTTTCAAGTACCTTGGGTATGTTATTCAGGGGATCAGGGAGATCGATGAGGATGTCACACACCGTATAGGGGTGGGGTGGATGAAGTGGAGGTTAGCATCGGGAGTCCTGTGTGACAAGAAAGTGCCACTGTTACTAAGAGGTAAGTTTTATAGAGCAGTGGTTAGGCCTGCCATGTTGTATGGGACCGAGTGTTGGCCGGTTAAGAACTCACACATCCAGAAGATGAAAGTAACAGAGATGAGGATATTGAGGTGGATGTGTGGGCATACAAGGATGGATAAGATTAGGAATGAAGATATTCAAGAGAAGGTGGGCGTGTCCCCCATGGAGGACAATATGCGGGAAGCAAGACTTAGATGGTTTAGGCACATTCAGGAAGGAGCACTGATGCACCGGTGAGGAGGTGTGAACGACTAGTTGTGGTGGGCACGAGGAGAGGTAGAGGGAGACCTAAGAAGTATTGGGGAGAGGTAATTAGGCTGGACATGGCGCGACTTAGGATTACTGAGGGCATGGCCTTTGACAGGGAATTATGGAGGTCGAGCATTAAGGTTGTAGGTTAGGGGAAGTTGTGAATATTTCTGCAGTGCACTAGAATGGGACTAGCCAGTTAGGAGTTAGTCTTAGGATTCTACTGGTCAGCTACTGATGCAGGGCTTTATCGGCTGGATGTTATTATACCTTCCACCTTCCATCTTTTTCGTATTTCTATATTTCCTGCATCTCTTATATTACTGTTATTTTGTAGTTTATGTTATTTTATGTTACTTTATTATGAGTCAATTGATCGTACTAATATATCGTCTCTTGTCTCTTGTTTCTTCTTGAACCGAGGGTCTCCTAGAAACAGCCTTTCTTCCCCTCGGGGTAGGGGTAAGGTCTATGTATATATTACCCTCCCCAGACCCCACTTGTGGGATTATACTGGGCCGTTGTTGTTGTTGTTGTTATTGCTGTTGCTTGCCATGTTCAGGCAAGCAACTAGGTAACACCACAGACAAACAACCGGTAGTGACAGGAGATCAATAAGGTAAGTGAATCAACGATTGATTCCATTTTAGAGCCGGATTTGGAGAGGTTGAGAGGTTACGGTGGCTAGGGTTTGACAGAGAGAGAAGGGGAGGTTGAGAGAGTTCAAGGGTGGCAGGTAAAGGGAAATGGGGTAGGGTTTTCGGGGTTAGGTTAATTAAAAAGGGGGAGATGGGACGGTAGCTGTTGATCTTGAGAGATCAACAACTGAGATAAAAAATTAAATGGGGCAGGTCACGATTGGGTATTGATCATGGGTCGTTTTTGAGCTGGGGTAATTGGGCTATGGTTTGGGTTGTTTTAGGTCCGAATTTTGGTTTTAAAAATGGGCTATTATTTAAATACACAAAATTTAACAAAATAATTTATAAAAATACTTAATAGATAAATAAAAATATTATTTATGCAATAAAATGATTAACAATAATAATTTAGCATTATGAAAATATAGAAGGTTATTTTGACACAAATAGTATAGACAAAAAGCAATTATATATGAATATAGGCTATTATTGCAAAATTAGGTAAATAGCTTAAAAAATACAAATATAATTATACGAAATAAAGTAAAAATATTATGAAACATATATGAGGATGCAAAATAGTAATTTGGATGATTAAATCATCACCAAATGATTTGAAGGAATAATTAATAATTATTCAAGTAATTTTCATGCAGAAAAAATCAATTTAAAGCTCTAAAAATTATGGAAGTCAAATCCAACGTCCTCTTCGGCGATCGCCTGCTCTCTGTCATCAGCGGTAGAAGGGATATCCATTGTGACCCGAGAGGACGAGGCCTCTTCTTGCCTCGTAAGTGCAAGGCCTTCATCATGCACCTTTCCCTCGATTGAGTCCCCTGCGGGATGCATTGATGCACTTGTGTTCATCTCCTCTAAGTGCGGGACCTGCCTCGGGGCCCTCTCCCACATACACCATGGCGTATCTCGAAGAACAAAGCCATAATCCTCCAAGTCGACAACTACCGTCATCCCCCCATCCACGGATCTCCTCTTACAGAGCATTAGACCACCGTCATTAGGGGAGACGTCGTCCTCATCAACCAACAAAAGGAGTTGAGGAGCAGAACTAGCAGACAGGATGGAGACGGGTTCTTGGACCACGGTAGTTAAGGTTGGGACCGATACGGAAGATGTCGTAGTCGCAACAGGGGTAGAATCTGACGGCACATCAACCTTCTTCCGGAAAGAGGGCATCGATGCCCGTTCCTCTGAGAAGATCACCTGCCTGGGAAAAAGACACGACATCAGGTTAGTAGAGCAAATCCATACACATAGGGAAGTGAAAAGACCATGATCAAAGAAAAGAAATTACCCGTCAAAGGAAGAGCCAGTTTGAATCTCTTAAAAAAACTCGACCAATCGTGGATTCCTATAATATGGGGAAGGAGTCGCTCGACCCAATCAAAGATGTGCACAACCAAAAGAGGAGGATGGCTATTGGCTGCAAGAGATGAAAATGAGAAATCAGAACTGAGAACTAAGCAAAAACAAAATGTAGAAAGAAACAAGGCACTTACGAGTGTAGTTCCAAGCCTCATGAATAGGGCAGTGCACGGATCGGATCGGATCGGATCGGATTTAGCATATTTCGGATTCGAATTTCGGATTTTGGATTCTAGAAAATGCAATCCGAATTCGATCCGAATTATATCGGATCGGATCTGATTTTAAAGTTTGGATCGGATCGAATATCAGATCGTATTATTATGCCTCAAAGTTAAACTAATATGTATATTTTCTTTGTAAAAGAGGCAATAAGTTAAGAAAAATTCATGTTTATGCAATTATGAGAGTATTATGGTGCCAATATAGCTAAATCTAGCAATTGTAAAGGTAATAACTTGGAGGTTGATGTAAATTAAAGTGTAGTATTTATACATGTCCTAATAATTTTGGATTTCGGATTGGATTGGATTAAAATATACCAATCTGAAATCTGATCCGAAATCCAAAATTTTAATAAACACAATCCGAAATCCGATCCAATTCGAAATCCGAAATCCAAAATTGAATGGATCGGTTTGGATTTCGGATATCCGATCTGAATGAACAGCCTTACTCAGGAGAGCCTTTAACATTGGCCACGACACCCTCTGTTCTGATGAAGAATAAGTTAAGCCAGAACTAACGACTAGCCTTGTCTTCCATCTTCACCACCAATAATTTTCCTCCATGGTGGCGAAGATTCAACATCGTTCCCCTATTTGGGCGAATAGATATGCTAAGTTCCACAACGTTAGTTCAACCCCGGCCAGCTCGATAAACTTAGTCAACATTTTGATAGTCTTATAGACATAAAACACAAGCTGAGCAGGGTAGACACTGTAGTGATGACAAAATTCATCCACCAATGGAAGGAGGGGGAAATAATAGCCGATGAGAAGGGGTAGGCATAAAGAGCGCAGTACCTGAGGCGATGAACCTATACCTTGTCCCCTTCAGCGGGATAGGTTTGGCATGGTTTGGAAGGCCGAATTTGGCCTTGAGTTCTGCCAGTTCCTTAGGCGTCATCGCCGATTGAAAGACTCCAGGCGTGACATCAGGTACTTTGGTAAGGTAAGACCTGGAGCCAGGATTGCGGGGGATAATTTCCTAGACGGAAATGCTTCATCCTCAACAATGGCAGAAACGCTCTCCCCATAGGAGGGAAACACCACTACCAAGGGAGCAATACGACTCCCTTCGCCAGCGTCAGAAGATAGGTTTGACATGATTCAAGGTAGTGAAGGAAAGTAACATATGGAGAGAGAATGAAAAATAGTAAGGTCAATGAAATAGAGAAGGGATATTCAGAGAAGAAGAAAGCAGGAAAATGGGTTGGTGCTTCAAAACGTTAGAGGAGTGAAACTTCAAAACCAAGTCCAAGAATCCCTATTTATAAAAGTCATGGCACCAAAACCAAAACATCACTCGTCATAATTGGCACTGGAATCAAAATGGTAGGTGTAATCAGGGTTCACACACGAAACGAAGCTACGCATTCAGAATATATGTCATAATAACGCATGATGTCTTGATGTCATTTCAACCCTTGGACAGGATAACTCCAACAAATAACCCAGGAAATTTTGAAGTATTTGAAATGTGGGGCTCACAGAGGGCCACGTCACTAGTTCGCCATAACAACCATGACCCGTGTAGTCCGCTTGATAAGCTCGACCACAAAAGATATTATTTGCTCATCGAACTGGCCCACAAAATCGACCTCATAAGTAGAGGGACTAGTTGTATGGGTCAAAAATTATCTCTAGTATGCTTAAGTCATGATAGCATTACTGAGGCATTCACATGCCGCCAGGTGTCACCAATGCAACTTTGATAGAGATCTCCCCAGGACCGAGGTGGCTCTAGAAACAATGAAGGTTGCAATTGAAAAGTTAGCAAGGATTAAGGTCGATGAGTCATCAAAGATCAAGGTCAAGGTCGAGCATCCTTGACATAGTTATAATGGTTAGTTCCAATATAGGACATTAAAGAGAATATTCTAGTAGATATTCTATGCACTTGTACTATTAGGGTTTCTAGGAACATGTTCCTTATAAATAAAAAAAGACACAATGATAGGGGGAATGCAGGATTGAGTGCAAGCATACAAAAATAACCTTACAGCAATTTGGTCTTATTGCAAGCATAAAAAATAACCTTTTCACCAAGATTCGTGTCTAGCATTTCTGTTACACCGCATAGTTTCGAATGTGAGAGTACGTCGTAAGTCAATTGATGTAAGATATGAAACGAGATCATCTTTGAAAGTACATTAAGTAAGTTAATCATGTTAATTTGGATGTT
Source organism: Nicotiana sylvestris (assembly GCF_000393655.2). Lineage (NCBI taxonomy): Eukaryota > Viridiplantae > Streptophyta > Magnoliopsida > Solanales > Solanaceae > Nicotiana > Nicotiana sylvestris. Next base: position 114,852,312 of record NC_091065.1, read on the forward strand.
ATAAATACTTAAGATCGTGGAATGCAAGTACCAAGAGAGTTGGAAGGCTTAGAAGCTAAACCAATTGAAAAAAATAAGTTTCGTCGAAATTCGACAAGTTGGGAATGTTATACTCTGTACTTTTGGGGTGAGACTAGGGTGCTCAAAATGATAAGGAGGTTATTTTATGAGTATTTTTGTCTTATGATAGTCGTGTGTTATATTTTGAAGTCAAGTGAGTTGTGGAACAAAATTTGGAAAAGATCCTCACAAGTTACGTTCATAAATATGCTAAAATTTAGGTCAAATGTAGCTGAGCTTTTCTCCCAATATACTTGGAATTAAGGAATGATATACCTAACATATTTAATATCTGCGAGTCTATTTTCTAACGTATTAAACCGTTCATCAATACGACATAGGAGTAGAGAGATATTTACAGTTTTGCGAGCCTGCGCAGACTGCATAGGTGACAAGTAGGTGTGTCACTAAAACCTTTTGAGCAATACATTTTGTGTGTTATATGAGGTATTTTTGGGACATATTATATACCAAATTGAAGTTCTTGGAATGTAGTTTCTGACTCTCTTGACAGTTCTTTCATACGACATTCGGATAAAAAGATATAAGCATCTGAAGAAGAGCCAATAATAGGGGGCCAAACTAGTACCTCTTTGATTTTTCAAAAATGGATATATATAAGTCTTATATCGTCTCTTTCTTCAGTTTTCCACATACCACGACCAGAATAAGACCCCTAAACTTATCCTCAAGCTCTCCACAAGGGTTTCCAAGAATATTAACATCCCGGGTATGAAATCAAGAAGCGATAACACTATGACAATCCCTATGATGTAAGTATCGGTATATCGCCTCTCTTTTTCTTTGTAGTTTGAGTTTTGAAGGGTACTTCATAGTTAATAAAACTTATGATTTCTGTAATTGAGATTTGAGTATCAATAAAGGTTGATAAATTCATTTTCTAATAGTTAGAACTCACGGGACGGTGATCGGAAGTTGTGAGTTCGAGTTATTCGACTTGTAGTAGACTGCTTAGTGGGATGTTTCGTGTTGCTTTTGGGCTGTCTATTTTGCTGATGTTTTATGGAGTTTTGGAGGATAAAAGGTATGGAGAAATACCACATAATGACGGAATGGTGGGCTGGCCATCCATCGTTATATTTTTAGGTTGTTTGACACTTCTTTTGTTGTCATTTTATGTATGAAGTGATTAGGGTGTGTGGGTTGTTTTGTGATATTTTGTGATGGAGATAAGGTTGAAAAATGATGCATACATGTTTTTATTGTTTTGTTCTTGGTGTTTTTGGTACATGGTATTGGAGGAGGGCCTTGTTACAAGAGAGATGCTGCCCAAATTTACGCAAACGAGCTACTAGTTTAAGTTGCAAACTTAGCCTTTACTCAGCACTGATTTTGAATCTTCTTATGTTATGGCAGATTGAGTTGAGTTATTTGAAGAATTGCTGGGAAGGTATTAAGGACTCAACAGAGTTAAGGTATATTAAGGCTAAACCTTTCTTTCATTTTGGCATGATCTAGTAACTACATGTGTTTGATAACAAGACATAAAGAGAAGTTCATATTCCTGACTTTATGTACATTTTTCTAGTCTCATAAGTTACAATATTCTCCTTTATCAGGACTTCATATTTAGTTTAGTTGTCTTCTGTTAGCCAAGAGAGTAGAGAGTTTATATATATACAGTATTATAGTATTTTCACCATAATCGAGCTATAATTGATGGGGAGGCCCCTATTGGGCAACCTCTGATCAAATGGTGAGTTATATACCGAGCCTACTATGGTCGAGCGCCTATGAGCGACCCCAGAATGGCCGAGATACAGAGCCTAGTATGGCCGAGTGCCTATGAGCGAGCCTACTTTGGCAGAGCAGTTACACATACCGAGCCTTATAAGGCCGGACAACTATTTTACTTACTATATTGAGAGAGTTGAGTTAGTATCAACAGGTAAGCATATCTTCAGATTATCTTTGACTCCTAGTTAATTTAAGTTATTATATTATCAGTTCAGTTTCAGCTTTCAATTATTATGTCGCCTTACATACTAGGTACATTATTTCGTACTGACGTCCCTTTGCCAAGGACGCTGTATTTCATGCATGCAGGTCCTCATTGACAGTTGGATAGACCCTCCCAGCAGATAGAGTCAAACATCAGCTTGGTTGATAAGCTCTACTTCCTTGGAGTTACCAGGTATATACCTTGGAGTCCATTTTATATATACAGGTTTGATGGGTAGGTTGAGGCCCTGTGCCGACCATGGTACAGTTCAATTATCCCTAAAGGCTTGTAGACGAGTCCTGTCCATTTTTTATATATAAGTATTGTGGCTTTACCAACCCTATGTAGATGTTTATTTTGGTATTACTGGTTGTAGACGTTATTTTCAAACAATTCAGAATCTTCATCGCCCTAAGTTAAGGGTTACCCCTCTAGAGTTCACATTTGTCACACTTCCTCTTTCGCCCGCACCGCCCGTGGGGGGGCACGGAAGGGAGCTTTTTCCAATTAAAGGACAATCGAAACGGGATTTGTTTATTTATTTCAGAGTCGCCACTTGGGAGATTTATGGTGTCCCAAGTCACCGGTTGAATCCCGAATCGAGGAAAAGAATGACTCTGTTTAATAGTCCGCGAATCAGAAATCCGGATAAGGAATTCTGTTAACCCGAGAGAAGGTGTTAGGCATTCCCGAATTCCGTGGTTCTAGCACGGTCGCTCAACTATTATATTTGGCTTATTTATCTGAATTTTTTCTTAACAATTAAGGACTTATATGCAAATTTAACTTTGACCCGCTTTTATCATTATTATTATTATTATTATTTTATACAAGAATTGCAATGTCGTGAAAACGCATCTCGAACCACGTCATAACCAGTGTACATGTGATTTGTTGACGCATTTTGACTCCGCCAAGATTGGGATTTGGGTTACATAAATGCACACCCATGTTTAAGAAAATACCCTTATTAAATACGCGCCTAAAGACTACGCGTTGTTATACTTTTTGGTAGGACCGTGAAATTTACTAAATGACCCATCCCAGAATCTAAGTATTTTAAAAAAATAAATAAGATTGGAGGACCCTGCAATTTTTTGTATTGTTTATATTATTTATTTATTTTTAGCGAAATCCTCCCTTATTTTATGAATATCCTAAAATGACTACATTTTTATTTTTATTTTTGTCTATAAATATAAAATCAATCTTTACATACTTAAAAATAACCTATTAAATACTAGTTTAAAACAAATATTAGTGGAAAGAAATATTACTAAAATTGTAATTATAAATACAATATGGAATTGTCAAATAATTTTTTAAAAGAAACTAATTATCCCATAACCGGATTAAAATCATATTGTTAGATGACTTGAGCTATTGAAATTAATTATTTACAACTACTGAAAATTAGAAACAATCTTGATTACTAATGCGTATTTCTAAAATTTAATTAATTTAACCTTAACTAACCTTGTTTTAATTCAAATCATGTCCTAATACTTGATTCGCAAAATTAATTTAAATTCATGTTTTAACTAAATTTAGCTACATGATTTCGATTAACTTAATGTTGGCAATACTAAAACCCTTATAAATAGTGAACTTAATCAATTTTGCCAAACTAATTTACTAAAGTCATTTTTCGTTATTTTCTTTTCATTCTAATTATTAGACAGTTTAATCAGTAATGAACATGCTTAAATATATACTACCTAATAATCAGGTTAAAGCAAAGCATTATTTAATACATCGCTACAATATGTCTAATTATGCAAAACGACGGCGATTTACAGAATAATAATACATGAAATAACCTAAATACAATTAATAAAAAAAAGCTAAATTAAAAATTTAAAATTTCATTCTTCATTTCAGCTTACAAAATGCCAAAATTACAGTTGTGTACCTGGTATTGCCAATATAAGAAGACGAAAGTCAGCAACGTAGTACGTAACACAGCAACAACAATAATAATCAGCAATCCAGTCAACAGAAATCCCAGTGACGGATTTGAAAATCAAGATAAAATCCAGAAACACCGACAACAAACAACGGACAGAAGCCAAGGGAATCTTTTCAGATTTGAAAGACTAATTAATGTTTAACCCTTAATTTCTAAACCCGTATATCAGAATATTTATCAGGTGTATACTACTCTCTCTTTTAATTTCCAGCTCTTTTTTTATTTGTATTTTTTTTCTTTTTTTTTTGAAAGTTTTAATATTTTCGGAATTTTTCTTTCTCTCTCTTCAATCTTCAGCCCTTTTTTTCTCTCTCTATCTCCTCTTTCTTTAAATCTGTCCAAGTCCCCCTATTTATTACCATCTTTCAGCATTTTTAAAAAATTAAAACCCACTATCTTCCACTCATCCCCCTTTTAATCCCACTACCTAATGTTTTGTCCCCCGCTACATTAAACAAATACCCCATTATATCTTGTCCTCCATGCTTATATTAAACAATTGCATTATTTCCCACCATTATATCTTGTCCCCCCATTATTAATTATTTTAATATTATCTTAATCTTAATGGACATAACACTCAAAATAAATATTTGTTCAGAATTTTAATTCCAAAAATACCCCTCTGACCTTACTGAAATTACCATTTTACCCCTGAAAATACTGCAATTTACCAATCTACCCCGTCAGCTATAACCAATTCACCTAATCAATTCTAACCAAAATATAGCAGCTATAACCAATTCTTAATCAGATTTTATGAACAAACTCAAACTATATGATGAACAACAAAGAAACAACTGGAATTATTTTGACTGAACAATGTTTTTTTAAATAACAAATCTATTTTCAGATTCAACAACAATAACAAACAAATATATTCAAAGCATGAGCTCAAATTCAAATTAAACTTAAACAAAATAAATGAACAGATTCAAATCACTAAACTCAAATAATCAATTGATCTTCAAATTAAATCCAACAAAATACAACAAAGATACATGATTCAAACTAAATCAAAAAATTAAAAACCAAAACATAAACTCACATTAAATCATTGAATTAAAAATGAATTTCAAATAAAAATGAACACGAATTAAATCTATATTAAACAACAAACAACGGATTCAAGCGATTTAAACTAACACTCTTCTATATTAAAATTAAATCCTTTTAAATTAATAAAACAAACTGAAAAATAATTAATTGAATCTTCAACTTAAATCTAACAACATTATAATTAAGCTAATCAATTTCTACCTAAAAATAAACAAGAAAAATGAATGAAACAAACTGAAGAAAGATTAAAAAAAAAAACTATGAACATGAAGTTAATATCAAACATATTTAATTTCAAATCTGAAAAATATCAAACAAATTACGGACAGAAACGGAACTTAAACCAACTAACCGGATCGGAACGACGAAGAACTTGAATGAAAACAAATCTGCCCGGAAACAATTATCGCGCCAAAATAACTCGACGCCGAAGACGACCACGAACGGATGATCAAAGAAGATGGTCGTTTGGTATCGTTTGAAAACGAGGCAATGGCAGCCCGTCGAAGCTGGACGAAATAGAAGGCAGCAGCACCCCGGAGAAATAGCAGTTGCTGCTGGTTTTGAACGTGAAGCAGAAGTGAAGAAGACGAAGACGAGGCAACAGTAACAGCAACAACAACAACGACAGTGGATGGCGATGCAGCAGTATCCAGCAGCAGCCATGGCGATTCTTTCTGAGCTCGACGTGAGGGCTGCCATGGATGGTGGTTTTGAGCTTGAGTTCGATGGTCGTTGGTGAAGCAGCAGCATGACGAAGAAGATGCAGAGGGGCAGCCATGAGAGGGTGGTTGTTTGGAGCAGAAGTGAAGAAGAAGGAGATGAAGACGGGGCAGCCATGGGAGCTTGGCGCAGCAGCAATAGACTGGCTTGGGGTCGTTCATGGTGGTTTATGGAGGCGGTGAAGCTGAAGCTCGTTTGGATGTGACAAAGAAGAAGAAGGCGAAAGGGTCACCATTGACGATGAGGCGAAGACAAAGCAGTAAGTAGCTTCTCGTTCGACGACGTGTGTGTGTGTGTATGCGTTGCTATGTGTGTACGTATATGTGCTGTGTATGTGCATGTAACGTGAGGGTGAGGGGGAAGGTCTAGAGGGGGTGGTCATTGGGCAGCCATGGGAGGGGTTATTTGGATGCTTGAAGAAGAAGAAGGAAAGAGAGGGGGCAGGTGGGGCTTTTTTTTTTCTTCAACAGTGAAATTTTAGGGTTTTGTTTTGAAATGAAAGATAGGGAAATATGGGTGTTGGGTCTTTGGGGTTATGGACTGGGTTGACCCGGTTTGAAATGGACCGGGTCATAGGGGAAGGTTGGGTATATTTGGGCCTGTGGTTCAAAATTGAAGAAGAGGCCTAATTCCTATTTTCTTTTATATTCTTGCTCTCTTTGTTTTTACTTCCTAATTAATAAAACTAAAATTCTAAATTAACTTATAAACTAAATTAACTTATAAAAAATACTAAATAATTCTAAATAACTATTATCGCACATTTAAATAACAATTAACGATAAAATCGCACAATTTAGACGTTAAATGCTAAAAATGCAATGTACATTATTTTTTATGATTTTCTAATTTTTGTAAAACAAACTTAAATAAATACTAAATGAAAATGCGATATATTTTATATTTTTATTAATTTAAACAAATAAACATGCACAGACAAAATACAAACAATTATACAAAAATACCACAAAAATACAAACATTGCACACAAAGGAAAATTGTTTTATTTTGAATTTTTGGGAGTGATTCTCATATAGGGCGAAAATCACGTGCTCACAGCTGCCCCTCTTTGTCCGAAAACACGAAGGGTTTTCGTGCAAAGATAAAGTGAGCGGATACGAGCGATTTTTGCCCGTTCGAGTACTCCGTGTGAAGCATTTTTTGAAAGATTTGACCGAACCTTTGCTTCAGAGGTTTCCTACATATCCTGGGATAAACAAGAATCAGGTTAATGTAGTTTGGGAAGTTTTGGTAGCTGAGACTACCATGAGACTGCAATGTTACTGCTGTTGCATGCTACTTTTACTGTTTGCTGACCTCCTTATTACCCCGTGCCAAAAGAAAATAAGAAGTTAGACTAAGCTAAGAATTACAAAATCTTATCTGTCTTCCCCTTGCTCTGGTTGCCTTGCTTTCTTGTCGGCTTGTGTTTCCTCTGGTGCCTTTCTTTCGAAAACTGCTGGGGATGACACTAGCCTTTTGCCTTTTTGAACATAAGTTTTATTATTCCGTTCTGTCTGTTGGGGACACTGCTTCCTATATTAAAGCTTGTTATGCTGGGGATCTTTGTTGTACTCCCCCTCATTACTGACTTATGTTTGATCTTGAAATGTACTCCTCTGTTCTGCAGGCGGGCTCCTGACTTCAACAACTTCCTCAAAATTTTAACACCTCCATTCTCCAGGCGGGCTCCTTACTTCTTCAACTTAAAAATATAATGACCTCCGTTCTACAGGCGGACTCCTGACTTCAACAACAACTTAAAATAATTTAACCTCCATTCTCCAGGCGGGCTCCTGACTTCAACAACTTTCTCAAAATAATTCAGCCTCCATTCTCCAGGCGGGCTCCTGACTTCAACAACTTTCAAAATAATTCAGCCTCCATTCTCCAGGCGGGCTCCTGACTTCAACAACTTTCTCAAAATAATTCAGCCTCCATTCTCCAGGCGGGCTCCTGACTTCAACAACTGCTTCCTTCAAAACTGGTGTTTTATTCCTCTGAAAATTGCTGGGGATAACACCGATATTTTATTTCACCAATATGTCATGTTCCTTCTTCAAAGACTATTTCTTTTAAAGCTGGTGCTTTCGTTTCCCTGAAACCTGCCGGGAGTAATACTGCTGGGGAATTATCTTCCTCCTTTTAACAATGGTGGGGATGATATTGATTCCAAGGCCGTTGCTTTTACAACTTTGGGTTATCTTGCTTCTTCCAAGATTGCTTTTCTTTTAAAACTTGTATCTCCCTTCTTGTATACTGCTGGGGATTTTATTTTCTTCAAAACTTGTGTTATCTTCTCTCTTTCCCAAATGGCTATATGATTTTAAGAAAATTTTCGTAATGAGAGAAAATTTTTCGCCCCAGTTTAATAATCCTCTTTGTGACCCTGTCTTCCTGTGGTCAATAATATTTCCTTTCCCTGCTTTAAATCAAAGAGAAATTTGTTAGTTTAAAACGTGGTGAGTGATCGTGCCACTTCTGCTGGAGATGGTTTTTCCCTTTTTCTTTTCCCTGCTTTGCTACAAAACTTGTTGGGGATGATATTTCTGTTGGGGATGGTATTTTCTTTTCTCTTCCTTCCCCGCTCTGTGTTGTCCGACTATTGTGGAACCTGGTCGAGAATTTGTCGGAGTTGTTCCTGTATCTCGCAAATCTGCTGGGGATCCTCTTGGAATTTGATCCATAACTTCCCTTGGAAATTTGGGCCTCTTAGGATCTAGACCCATTCATCATTTGGTCTTGCGACAAACTTCTTTTTGCTTTGTCGCCTTATCTTTGGCTTGTCCTTTTCGCATTTTGCCTTGCACCATTTTGGCAACTGGTAGTAAGCTCTGAAAATCCTTTTCAAAAATAAACTGTTGGGGAAATAAAATCTTTTAAACCAAGAAATGAAAGAGTGATAATTTTAAAGATAGAAAAAGAAGTCTTTCTGAACAAACGCTGGGGAAAAAGAAAAGAAAAGAACTTATCTGAATGATATAACCAATCCCAACGATCATGTCGTGCATTCCGGATTGATCAACCCAGTCTATTTGTATCAATCAATCTTTCGGATGGCCTCATCTCGCTGGGGATAAATAAATACTCAACTTTTGCCAAATGTGGACCTTTTCCGCCAATCTCGCCTTGTCGCCTCATAGTGCCCTTCGAGGGGTTTTTACTAATAAGACTCTCTCATTTCTCTCAACTCTCGTCGCCTCATGGTGCCTGTGAAGGTTTTCATCGATAAGGCTCTCTCATTTTATTTTATTTTTCAACTGGGGATTGGAGCGTTGTCGATATGACGCTCTTTGTTGGGGATTCTTTCGGCTATCAATTCATTTCCAGTTTATGATCCTCTTCTCTGCTGGGGATCAGAGTGTTGTTCCCGACTTCCACGTGCATGAACTTGGCACTTCTCGGATACTGATCGGGAGGTCTTTTTTGGACATCAATATGGTTTTTTGTGTATGGCTAAAAGGAAAAAGGGTATCAAAAGTTTAAAATAATTTGGAGGGGTGAAACAGTACAACTCTTGGAATCAAACTTTCTTTTCACAACTTCTGCCCCAGTTCTTCTTACTTGGGGATTTTTATTTTTTGGTTAAACTATGACCGAGCCGTGAGGCGCCTACGTATCCTTCTTTGAGGAATCAGGTGAAACGTAGTTCCCAATTCCTTTGTTTTTCTTGTGATTTTTCTTTTGTCTTTATTATTGTTTTTCTCTCTTTTTATCTTTATTTTTAATTACTGACTCCAAAAGAGGGATATGAAAGAATAAATAAGGCTCAAAAGGGTAAGCAAAGGTTAAAGTGTTTTGATAGAAGAATGAATTGCATCCATCATTTCATTCTCCGATAAATGCCAACCATAAACAAATGACAATTACAATCAAAAGAGATCATACATAATATCTCTTAACTGCGTCGGAATTGATAGCCATGTCGACGCATTTCCCTTCGATATCTGTTAAACATAAAAGCGCCATGGGACAATACTCTGGTTACAATGAATGGTCCTTGCCAATTCGGGGCGAACTTGCCCTTTGCTTCTGCTTGGTGTGGCAGGATTCGTTTCAACACTTGTTGTCCCACTTCAAATTTTCTGGGGCGCACCCTCTTGTTGTAGGCTCTTGCCATTCTCCTTTGATATAACTGGCCATGACACATAGCTGCCAATCTCTTTTCATCAATCAAGTTCAACTGCTCCAAACGGGTTTTGACCCACTCATCATCATTAATCTCAGCCTCGGCGACAATCCGAAGGGATGGAATTTCAACTTCCGCCGGTATTAATGCTTCAGTTCCATATACCAACAAATAAGGGGTTGCACCTACTGAAGTCCGGACGGTAGTGCGATAACCCAACAGTGCAAATGGTAATTTTTCATGCCATTGCCTGGATCCTTCTACCATCTTCCTCAGTATCTTCTTGATGTTCTTGTTGGCTGCTTTAACAGCTCCATTTGCCTTGGGACGATATGGTGTGGAATTACGGTGTGTAATCTTAAACTGTTCACATACTTCTCTCATCAAATTGCTATTAAGATTAGCACCATTGTCCGTGATTATCACTTTCAGGATCCCAAATCTACAGATGATATGGGAATGGACAAAATCCACCACTGCCTTCTTGGTTACTGACTTGAAAGTTTTGGCTTCAACCCACTTAGTAAAATAATCGATGGCCACCAGAATGAACCTGTGACCGTTCGAAGCTGTCGGCTCAATAGGCCCAATGACATCCATGCCCCATGCCACAAATGGCCATGGTGCTGACATTGTGTGCAATTCCGTTGGTGGAGAATGAATCAGATCGTCGTGTATCTGACACTGATGGCATTTCCGCACGAAATTGATACAATCATGCTCCATAGTGAGCCAATAATACCCTGCTCGAAGAATCTTCTTCGCCAATACATATCCGCTCATATGTGGCCCACAAACTCCAGCATGTACCTATGTCATAACTGTCGTGGCTTGACTGGCGTCTATACATCTCAGCAATCCCAAATTTGGGGTTCTTTTGTACAACACTCCTCCACTGAGGAAGAAACCACTTGACAATCGCCGAATGGCTCTTTTTTGATCTCCGGTGGCCTGCTCCGGGTATATCCCCATCCTGAGGTACTCTTTGACGTCATAAAACCATGGCTCGCCATCCACTTCTTCCTCTATCATGTTGCAATAGGCATGCTGGATCACGAACCTGGATGTGCAACGGGTCAACATGAATTTTGTCTGGGTGGTGCAACATTGATGCTAAAGTGGCCAATGCATCGGCAACCTCATTGTGAACTCTTGGGATGTGTCTGAACTCCACTGATCGAAATCGCTTGCTCAGATCGTGCAAACATTGTCGATATGGTATGAGCTTCAAATCTCGTGTTTCCCATTCACCCTGAATCTGATGCACCAGGAGGTCTGAGTCCCCCAAGACTAAGACGTCCTGGACATCCATGTTTGCCGCTAATCGCAAACCCAAAATGCATGCCTTATACTCAGCCATGTTATTGGTACAATAGAAACGCAGTTGAGTTGTAACAGGATAATGATGTCTTGTTTCAGAAATAAGCACATCTCCTATTCCAACTCCCTTCGCATTTGCGGCTCCATCAAAGAAAAGCTTCCAACCTAGTTCCTCAGGTAAGTCCAACTCATCTATATGCATTACTTCCTCGTCAGGAAAATACGTCCTCAACGGCTCGTATTCTTCATCAACAGGATTCTCAGCCAAGTGATCTACCAACGCTTAGGCCTTCATGGCTGTCCTCGTCACATAGACGATGTCAAACTCCGTGAGTAATATTTTCCATTTTGCTAACCTTCCTGTGGGCATAGGCTTCTGGAAAATATACTTTAACGGATCCAAACAGGAAATGAGATAAGTAGTATATGAGGATAAATAATGCTTCAATTTCTGGGCCACCCAAGTTAGGGCGCAACATGTCTTCTCGAGTTGAGTGTACTTAACCTCATATACTGTAAACTTCTTGCTGAGATAATAGATAGCTTGCTCTTTTCTTCCTGTAATGTCGTGTTGCCCCAACACGCAATCAAACGAATTCTCCAAGATCGTTAGATAAAGAATTAATGGTCTTCCCGGCTCAGGGGGAACCAATACAGGTGGATTTGATAAATATTCTTTGATCTGGTCGAATACCTCCTGGCATTCCGCCGTCCATCCTACTGTAGCATCCTTCTTCAACAGCCGAAAAATGGGTTCACAGGTTGCTGTGAGTTGAGCAATAAATCTGCTGATGTAATTCAACCTTCCCAACAGACTCATTACTTCTATCTTGTTCTTCGGCGGTGGCAAATCTTGGATAGATTTGATCTTTGACGGATCCAGTTCAATACCTCGCCGACTGACGATGAATCCCAAAAGCTTCCCAGATGGAACACCAAATGCACATTTGGCCGGGTTGAGCTTAATATCATACCTTCGAAGTCTTTGAAAGAACTTCCTTAGGTCTGCTACGTGGTCTTCCTGATGCTTGGACTTTATGATTACATCATCTACGTACACTTCAATTTCTTTGTGGATCATGTCATGAAACACAGTGGTCATTGCTCTCATGTACGTTGCCCCAGCATTCTTCAAACCAAATGGCATTACCCGGTAGCAATAAGTTCCCCACGACGTAATGAAGGCTGTCTTTTCCGCATCTTCCTCATCCATCAGAATCTGATGATACCTAGCATAGCAATCCACAAAAGATCCAATCTCACGTCCGGCACAATTGTCGATCAAGATATGGATGTTGGGTAAAGAAAAGTTGTCTTTAGGGCTTGCCCTGTTCAAATTGCGGTAATCGACACATACCCTGATCTTTCCATCTTTCTTTGGTACCGGCACCACATTAGCCAACCAATCAGGATATCGAGTGACACGAATAACCTTTGCTTGCAGCTGCTTGGTTACTTCTTCTTTAATCTTCACACTCATATCAGTTTTGAACTTCCTCAATTTTTGCTTGACGGGAGGGCATGCCGGGTCAGTGGGCAATTTATGAACCACTAAATCTGTGCTTAACCCCGGCATGTCATCATACGACCATGCAAAAACATCTTTGAACTCAATAAGTGTTTTGATCAATTCCTCCCTGATATTTGGTGCAATGTGGATGCTTATTTTAGTTTCTCTGATATCGCCGGCATCCCCTAAATTGATGGCTTCTGTGTCATTTAAATTGGGTTTGCATTTTTCTTCAAACTGGCTTAACTCCCTGTTTATCTCCTCGAATGCTTCATCCTCATCGTATTCCGATTCATTATCATAATCGACATCTTGTATGATTAGCTCGGAATCAGATTGATCTTTTAGACTAGGTTGAAGATCCGTTGTGCATGCCATGTCATTAGAACCAGTATGAAAAGAACTGTTCAGAAAAAGAAACGAAAGAAACAAAATTAAAAATAATAACTTATAAAATAAAAAATAAAGAAGAAACTTTTCATTTTATTGAATTATGGGATAACAAGGTTTCACACTTTATTGAACACAATAAGAAGGAATCTGGATTACAAACCTGGAATAATCCATAAAACAGACAAGGAAAATCAGAGCCAACTACCAGGACTCCCTCCAAGTAGGAAGAGGAGTAGCCATCCAATTGTTGACCTTGACCTTAGGAACCACAAACTGTATGTCTGCCTTACTGGAACCCTCTCCAGCTTCTATCATGTTGACGTCGGCAAACACTCTTCCAAAACTTTCATTCAAATCTCCGTCTGGCCCCATCAGAGGTCCAAGAACTTTCGGGACCGGCGACTTTCTGCACCCTGCTTTAACAAATGATCTGGACAGGCGTGGGACTGGCTTAGGAAGGACCCAGACTCTTTTCTTTAATTTGCGGGCCCGTTTCACATCCGCTGCGGTAGGCTTGAATCCCAACCCAAAAGTTTCCAGGTTCTTGGGCAAAGAAACTGGCTGGATCATTCCCTGCAGATCAACCCCCAGACCTTTCCCTGGTACAAACCCATTATTCAACATTTCCGAGGCTATCATGAAGGTTGCAGCTATGATTCTGGGAAGTGGAAGGCCCCCGCCCTCAGGAATTTTGTCTACTGAGACTGCGTCGAAAACCTGATAAACCCATGGGCCCTTATCATCGTCGGTTTCTATGAAGGGCACAATAGCATCACTGACGGCGTGTGTGCCGTCATCCCCGTGTACCACAATCTCTTGTCTATCCCATTCAAATTTGATCACTTGATGCAGTGTAGAAGGCACTGCTTTAGCTGCATGGATCCAGGGTCGTCCCAACAAAAGATTGTACGACACCGCCACATCTATTACTTGAAATTCCATGGTGAACTCGACTGGACCAATGGTTAATTCCAGTACGATATCACTCACTGTGTCAGTGCTGCCCCCATCAAAACCTTGGACGCAGACACTGTTCTTGTGGATCCTATCATCAGCAACCTTTAGCTTGTTCAGAGTTGTCAAAGGACAGATATTGACACTTGACCCATTATCAATTAGTGCTCGAGTGACCACCGATTCTTCGCATTTTACCGTCAGGTAGAGTGCTCTATTGTGTTCAGTACCCTCTACCGGTAACTCATCGTCAGAGAATGTCACTCGGTTTACTTCGAAAATCTTGTGCGCTACTTTCTCCAAATTGAGTAATCCTGCGCCTTCATCTTCTTCAAAAATTCCTCTGCTTCTTCCTCTGTCACTGGTTTCTTTATTGTTTCAGGATTGACCCTTCTCAATTCTGCGGGAGCAAAACACCTTCCCGATCGAGTTAACCTCTGTGCCTTGCATACGTCTTCCACAACCTCCTTCCCCTTATGCGTCACTGTCACTTGACTGTAGCTCCACGGCACAGCTTTCTCCCTTGTTATCGACAACTGTATGACCGGCTTGATAACAACTGGTTCCACGTGGATCCCTTTTACTACCAACATTGGTTTGCTTGCTACTCCCTGCAACACTGCTCTGACTGACTCTGGCTTCTTTGCAGCAAGAGACGCTCCTTTCCCTACTACCACAAATGGCTTGTCATATACCTTTCCCGACTGTACCACTGCCTTTCCACTGGTCGACTCTTCATTAGAACTGGCGCGAATCATCATTACCGTTTGTGAGGGTGTTTTTGGTTTCCCTCCTTCGTGCACTAGTTCGATCATGTGGGCTTCATGGTGCACCAGTAACGGATTTTCATTGATGTTGGGTGCCTCTGGTGCTTGAACCTCGATCCTATTTGTGTCAATAAGATCTTGTATGGCAGTCTTCAACTTCCAACATTTCTTAGTATCATGCCCGGGAGCACCCGAACAATATTCGCAGCTTACTGAATGGTCCAGATTTCTGGGAAGGGGATTTGGCAATTTGGTTTCAACAGGACTTAGTAGGCATATCTGCTTCAACTTGTGAAATAGAGTAGTATAGGTTTCTCCCAACGGAGTGAATGTTCTTGGCTTCTGCATCCTTTCATTCCTGAAAGCCTGATTTCCACGGAAGCTTGGCCCTGAAGGATTCCTGTAGGCCCTCGGTGGTGGATATGTGTTTTGTGGAGGTAGATATGTATGTTTGGGAGCCGGTGCACGCCATTGCGGACGAACCGGAGGCTGGGTGTAAGTTTGGGCGTGATGGACGGAAAAATGTTGTTCTTGTGGTGGGTAGTAGGGTTGTGGAGGGTAATTTGGAATGTGTGAGTAGTTTAGATGATGGGGTATGGGTTGGTAATGAGGGGAAGGACCTCTAGATCTGGACCAATTGCCTTCCTCTATTGTCGTGACCTCTTCTCTCCTTTTCTTTCCGAGCACACCTCCCGTGCGGCTCTGAATGGCCTGAGTTGTTGCCTTAATTGCCGAGTAACTCAGGATCTTATTGGACTTAAGTACCTCTTCTATCATACCTCCCATTTTCACCACTTCATTGAAGGATTTGCCAACTGACGTCACCAAGTGACCGAAGTAAGTCGGCTCTAGAGTTTGTAGAAAGTAATCTACCATTTCTCCCTCTCTCATTGGAGGATCAACTCTGGCTGCCTGTTCTCTCCATCGGAACCCAAATTCCCTGAAGTTCTCTCCGGGTTTCTTCTCAAGCTTTAGCAATGTGAGACGGTCTGGGACTATCTCAAGGTTGTATTGGAAGTGTCCTGCGAAAGCCTGTGCCAAGTCATCCCAGGTGTACCACCTGCTCGGATCTTGTCTTGTATACCACTCCAGTGCCGACCCGCTCAAACTCTGGCCAAAGCAAGATATCAGTAGCTCATCTTTTCCCCCCGCTCCCCTCATTTTGCTACAAAAGCCCCGTAGATGTGCCATAGGATCGCCATGCCCTTCGTACAAATCGAACTTGGGCATCTTGAACCCTGCTGGTAATTGAACGTCAGGGAAAGGGCATAGATCCTTGTAGGCTACGCTGACCTGGTTGCCTAACCCGTGTATGTTCCTGAAGGACTGCTCCAGGCTTTTAAATTTCCACATCACCTCGTCCTGCTCTGGGCTCTTAGTCGGCTTTTCAATCTCCGCCGGGACCTCAAAGTGGGGATTATAGGTATGTGGCTCGGGTGCTTTGAATGTGAGTTCATGGGGGTAATATTGTGTATCGTGAGCCTTTGTTCGGGTGCTTTGAATGTGAGTTCAGGGGGGTAATATTGTGTATCGTGAGCCTAAAAAAATGGCTCGCTAGACGATCTGTGCAATGGGGCTGGGGCAGGCGCCACAAAGACGGGAACATTTGGTGGAGGAGGATTCTGATTGGGTGGTGGAGCTTGGGGATCATAGGCCTCTCTTCCCTGATAGTAGTGATGGCTTGGGAAACTCGTTGAAGGACCGGGAGAGGGGTATTATGACGTGTGTCCTGGTTGGAGAGTAGGAGTAACAGGTAGTTCCTGCCCCTTTTGGGCTCTAGCTAAGGCTATCTGCATTTCATTCATTTCCAGACTCATCTTTTCCATTTTTTCCATGGCTTCCTTCAGCATCTGATTTGCCGTCTTTTTCCGACTCAACACTGTTGTCTGAACCAGTCATGCTTTCTGGTATGGGCCCTTTTGATCTTGTTTGATAATGGTACGGTGCCAGTACGCTTTAACAAACTAACTAGTATTGATTGGAAAAACAACAAACTTGTCAGTGTTGGAGTCTTAACAGATATTGTAACTGCACATTGGGGGATGCAATATTCTTAGGCAGTTAACCATTTCTAACATGCTTTTGCTCTGACCGCATGCATCATCCCGACTTATTTTATTTGTGCCTCTTTCGAGCGTTTCAGGGACCTCTCTTTTCTTCTTCTCTTTTTTTCCTTTTTTTTTTAAATTTTTTTTTAATTACGGTCGAATCCTATAGAGATTGCCTGCGTATCGTGACCCCGCACGAATCAGACCAAGCGTAGTTCATGCCATAAGTAAAATAAAGACCCAATTTTACTTTTTATTACCCCAATATGCTATTACAAGCTATTATTTAAAAAAAACAAATGAAATACAGAATCCATACTATTAGCAATGTTTGAAGAGAATATAAGGGTAGACAACAGACTCTGAAAAACTAACAAGTGCAAGATTGAACTAGGGATACATTAAAGCCTTGAATTTTGGTGCCTGCGAGGCATCGTTCGGCCTTTCCGCGGGCTTTGGTGCCAGGCCTCTTTGCAAGCTTTTTAATTCCTCCATGATTCGGTGGACATAACCCATGACTGAGGCAAAAAGGATATCACGGGGCATTTCTTCACATGTTAGGCACTTCCTGGTGATGTAGCGCCCAATCTCATTGATCCTACCCCTGATTCTATCCCTTTCTATGCACAACTGTTCTATTCGTTGATTCTTTAGTCCTAATATTCGAGTATTGTCAATGAGCTGATCTTGGAACCTCTCATTCGTTCTTCCATTCGGGCTACTGACTCATAGCAGCGTTCCCTATCTGTTCTAGCATCCCGGGCTTGTTTAAGGACCCGATCACTGAGAGTGGAATTTATTTCTCTCAATATTGTAACACTCATTTCGTAATCCCTTTTCACTTGCCATAGGTGCTTTCTCCGTGCTGCTGTAACTTTTGCCCACCTGACCCGCATTCTTGCTATACAAGCCTCGGATCTCTCCAAGTCTTCTCGGTTTTTGCTGACTTGATTTCTCAATTCTGCTATCAACCTTTCATCAGAGCGACGTTTCTGTCGGTCGCTATTACTGTTACTGACTTGGCGAATTCGGGCTTTCAGTGCCTGGTTTTCTTTGGCTAATTTGTTCTTTTCACCCTGCTCCGAGGCTACTTGCACGTTGTTTTCAAACATAAGCCTTTCAACTTGTCGCTTCAGCTTTCCGATTTCAACCCGGTAGCCTTCCTCTCTCACTAACCAGCCCCACTATTCCTGCGAATCATCCGTAAATTGTTGGACGTGAGCTCTTTTAGCAGGTCTCTGACGAATATGGAACCTTTTCCCGAACCAAACATCGTACTTTGGGTCTACCTCACCCTTAGCCAATTCTCGAACCATAGTCTTGGGCTCAAGGAATCTACATTCGTGCTACAGCTTTCTAAATTTTCCTTCGGGGAACACGACTCCTAGACTCAACTCAATGGCGTGCTTGCTTAGATCCTCATTAGTGGGAATTACCTGAAATCTTCCTAGTTGGCGCAGTACCCGATGAGGAGCATATGGTTGGATACTGCGAACTCCCATCAAAAGAATATGACATTCCTCGGCCGCCATGTATATTACCTCAGCATCAGGCAACCACCCAAATGCCCATTCAATTTGGTCAGCTGTTGTTGTCCTTAATCGTGCAAGCCATGCTTCGACACCTTCAGGGAATACAACGCCTGTCATCCGTTTCTCAAAACCACTGATACAATTTTGTTCGGTCAACCCATGATTCATGTATCCTACTCGGTGACAAAGGTGTTCTTGCATCCACAGCAGGAGTAACAGATTGCATCCTTGGAAGAAATTGCCTCCTTCTCGGCATATAGTTAAGGCTCGGTAGATTTCGGACAAAACCAAAGGGACCACAATACTACTAGTTTTCTTGATTGCAACATCAACCATCCCTACAAAGCCTATCTCTATTTTCTTATCTTTGCGTGGACGAACCACGACCCCCAGAAATGCTGTTATGAATGCCAAAGTACGTCTCGCCTCCTACTTGTTCCTGTTTCCAGCATGAGTTAATCCGAGATTCGGCTCTTCAAAACCTCGAGGAACACCATACCGTTGATATAAGAATTGGAGAGCACAACACCCTTTCGACAAGTCATCATTTTGCACCTTCCGACTAATATTTAGCAAATCCAAAAACCCATGCGGAGATACCGGTCTTGGTGAAAGCAAATATTGCCCCCTTAATTTTCCATTCATTCCCGCATATCCTGCGATTTCTTCTAGCGTAGGTGAAAGTTCAAAGTTGACAAAACGGAATACATTGCGGGTTGGGTCCCAGAACGGTATTAGAGCCTCGATGATATCTGTCCTTGGCTTGATATTCAACAGATCGACAAAACCTCCCAAAACTCTTTCCACTATCTTTTTTACTATCGTCTTTCATATCATTCCACCATATGTGGAGTTGCAAAGGGACCTCGCTACAGACTGAGAACGGTTCATTTTGACTTGTGCTCATCCTGCACATTTATTATGGTGATTAAAGAAGGAAAAACTTTTATTTGACTCAAAAACTATCTATATTCCAAATGACTCGGCTTTCAAATACGGCCTTTGAGGACGAAGATTTTTTTTTTGAAAAGTAAGACGTCTAAAGAAATATTTTTGAATTTTAACTTCTTTTTCTTTTTTTTTTGAAATTTTGAAAAAACTTTTAAAGAAGAAAGGAAATATTTTTGGACTATTATTCTGAATTTATGAAAGAAATACTACAAAAGAAAAAAAAATATTTTTGAATTTTGAATTTTCTTTTGAATTTTTAAACAAATAATTTGGATTTTGAGAGAGATTAAAAGGAAATATTTTTGTATTATATATTTTTTTTTTTAAAAAAATTGAGGTCTAAAAGAAAGACTTTCTAAAGAAGCGAGTAACGTTAAATATTTTTTGATTTTTTTTTGAATATGGTGGGCCGAAACCAAAGAGATTTGCCTCCGTATCTCACATCCGGTGAGAATCAGACCCGCGTAGTTCGGGCTATAAACTAACTAATTTTTGAAAACAAACATATTTTTTCCCTTTTCTTTTATAGCAAAAAAAAAAAAATTCTTTTTCATTTTTTTTCTTTTTTGAAAACAAAGCAAATTAAATAAAAGACTCATTCCTACACACTTTCTGCTTTTTAGGCAAACAAACAATTTTAAAAGTAAAAATATATATATTTTTTTTCAAAATTTTGGCAGTGTTCCGACAGTACTTGGACACTGTTTTTTTCTAAATTAATCATCTAACTCTCCACTTGCTATTTTTCTCTTTTTTTTTTATTTTATTTTTTATTTTATTATTACTTCTTTTTTTTTAAATTTTTTTTTTTAACATTCCCGAGATTCAGAAGCCGGTCAACATGCAACACCGAGCAAATAAATGCACATAAAACAAATAAGATGCATCAGGATGGTCTTTATTTCAGGTTGCTAGCCTTAGACGGACCCAACCCCTGTGTTGAGTCCCCTAAGTCAAAATGCACATGATGCAAATAAGCGTTCCTATTAGGGATCCGGCATGAGGCTGAGTTATTCTAGGTTCAGAACCTGGGTGTTTGTTCTAGACCTGGCTTACCCGAGCGGACAGCTCGAGCCGAGGGGGAGGCAGCGTACCGGGAATACAGAAGCTTCACTGGCTTTGCAACTTATCCAACCTCGTTCTAAATTGGGAATTAGACACTATACAGAAAAGAAGCCACACAAAGTGCACCCTTCTTCATGATTTAGAAGACTCAGAGAGGAGATGAGTTTCGGCACAGTTTATATAAAGTTCACATAATATCAAAGCGGTAAAAGCAGTCAATTAGCACATTAAGCACAGATCATGTAATAAAATCAAATAAAGTCAAATACAACAATTATTCCAAGCTCGAATTCTGAACCCTGAACCAGAGATTCTGGGTTATGGTCCCCAGCAGAGTCGCCAGAGCTGTCACACCTCCTCTTTCGCCCACACCGCCCGTGGGGGGGCACGGAAGGGAGTTTTTTCCAATTAAAGGACAATCGAAACGGGATTTGTTTATTTATTTCAAAGTCGCCACTTGGGAGATTTATGGTGTCCCAAGTCACCGGTTGAATCCCGAATCGAGGAAAAGAATGACTCTGTTTAATAGTCCGCGAGTCAGAAATCCGGATAAGAAATTCTGTTAACCCGAGAGAAGGTGTTAGGCATTCCCGAATTCCGTGGTTCTAGCACGGTCGCTCAACTATTATATTTGGCTTATTTATCTGATTTTTTTCTTAACAATTAAGGACTTATATGCAAATTTAACTTTGACCCGCTTATATCATTATTATTATTATTATTTTATACAAGAATTGCAACGTCGTGAAAACGCATCTCGAACCACGTCATAACCAGTGTACATGTGATTTGTTGACGCATTTTGACTCCGCCAAGATTGTGATTTGGGTTACATAAATGCACACCCATGTTTAAGAAAATACTCTTATTAAATACGCGCCTAAAGACTACGCGTTGTTATACTTTTTGGTAGGACCGTGAAATTTACTAAACGACCCATCCCAGAATCTAAGTATTTTAAAAAAAAAATAAGATTGGAGGACCCTGCAATTTTTTGTATTGTTTATATTATTTTTTTTTTTAGCGAAATCCTCCCTTATTTTATGAATATCCTAAAATGACTACATTTTTTTTTTAATTTTTGTCTATAAATATAAAATCGATCTTTACATACTTAAAAATAACCTATTAAATACTAGTTTAAAACAAATATTAGTGGAAAGAAATATTACTAAAATTGTAATTATAAATACAATATGGAATTGTCAAATAATTTTTTAAAAGAAACTAATTATCCCATAACCGGATTAAAATCATATTGTTAGATGACTTGAGCTATTGAAATTAATTATTTACAACTACTGAAAATTAGAAACAATCTTGATTACTAATGCGTATTTCTAAAATTTAATTAATTTAACCTTAACTAACCTTGTTTTAATTCAAATCATGTCCTAATACTTGATTCGCAAAATTAATTTAAATTCATGTTTTAACTAAATTTAGCTACATGATTTCGATTAACTTAATGTTGGCGATACTAAAACCCTTATAAATAGTGAACTTAATCAATTTTGCCAAACTGATTTAATAAAGTCATTTTTTCGTTATTTTCTTCTCATTCTAATTATTAGACAGTTTAATCAGTAATGAACATGCTTAAATATATACTACCTAATAATCAGGTTAAAGCAAAGCATTATTTAATACATCGCTACAATATGTCTAATTATGCAAAACGACGGCGATACAGAATAATAATACATGAAATAACCTAAATACAATTAATAAAAAAAGAAAAATCTAAATTAAAAATTTAAAATTCCATTCTTCATTTCAGCTTACAAAATGCCAAAATTACAGTTGTGTATCTGGTATTGCCAATATAAGAAGAAGAAAGTCAGCAACGTAGTACGTAACACAGCAACAACAATAATAATCAGCAATCCAGTCAACAGAAATCCCAGTGACAGATTTGAAAATCAAGATAAAATCCAGAAACACCGACAACAAACAATGGACAGAAGCCAAGGGAATCTTTTCAGATTTGAAAGACTAATTAATGTTTAACCCTTAATTTCTAAACTCGTATATCAGAATATTTATCAGGTGTATACTACTCTCTCTTTTAATTTCCAGCTCTTTTTTTATTTGTATTTTTTTTCTTTTTTTTTTTGAAAGTTTTAATATTTTCGGAATTTTTCTTTCTCTCTCTTCAATCTTCAGCCCTTTTTTTTCTCTTTATCTCCTCTTTCTTTAAATCTGTCCAAGTCCCCCTATTTATTACCATCTTTCAGCATTTTTAAAATAATTAAAACCCACTATCTTCCACCCATCCCCCTTTTAATCCCACTACCTAATGTTTTGTCCCCCACTACATTAAACAAATACCCCATTATATTTTGTCCTCCATGCTTATATTAAACAATTGCATTATTCCCCACCATTATATCTTGTCCCCCCAGTATTGATTATTTTAATATTATCTTAATCTTAATGGACAGAACACTCAAAATAAATATTTGTTCAGAATTTTAATTCCAAAAATACCCCTCTGACCTTACTGAAATTACCATTTTACCCCTGAAAATACTGCAATTTACCAATATACCCCGTTAGCTATAACCAATTCACCTAATCAATTCTAACCAAAATATAGCAGTTATAACCAATTCCTAATCAGATTTTATGAACAAACTCAAACTATATGATGAACAACAAAGAAACAACTGGAATTATTTTGACTGAACAATGTTTTTTAAACAACAAATCTATTTTCAGATTCAACAACAATAACAAACAAATATATTCAAAGCATGAGCTCAAATTCAAATTAAACTTAAACAAAATAAATGAACAGATTCAAATCACTAAACTCAAATAATCAATTGATCTTCAAATTAAATCCAACAAAATACAACAAAGATACATGACTCAAACTAAATCAAAAAATTAAAAACCAAAACATATCACTGAATTAAAAACGAATTTCAAACAAAAATGAACACGAATTAAATCTATATTAAACAACAAACAACGGATTCAAGCCATTTAAACTAACACTCTTCTATATTAAAATTAAATCCTTTTAAATTAATAAAACAAACTGAAAAATAATTAATTGAATTTTCAACTTAAATCTAACAACATTATAATTAAGCTAATCAATTTCTACCTAAAAATAAACAAGAAAAATGAATGAAACAAACTGAAGAAAGATAAAAAAAACGATGAAGATGAAGTTAATATCAAACATATTTGATTTCAAATCCGAAAAATATCAAACAAATTACAAACAGAAACAGAACTTAAACCAAATAACCGGATCGGAACGACGAAGTACTTGAATGAAAACAAACCTGCCCGGAAACAATTATCGCACCAAAATAACTCGACGCCGAAGACGACCACGAATGGACGATCAAAGAAGATGGTCGTTTGGTATCGTTTGAAAACGAGGCAATGGCAGCCCGTCGAAGCTGGACGAAACAGAAGGCAGCAACACCCCGGAGAAACAGCAGTTGCTGCTGGTTTTGAACGTGAAGCAGAAGTGAAGAAGACGAAGACGAGTCAACAGTAACAGCAACAACAACAACGACAGTGGATGGAGATGCAGCAGTATCCAACAGCAGCCATGGCGATTCTTCCTGAGCTCGACGTGAGGGCTGCCATGGATGGTGGTTTTGAGCTTGAGTTCGATGGTCGTTGGTGAAGCAGCAGCATGACGAAGAAGATGCAGAGGGGCAGCCATAAGAGGGTGGTTGTTTGGAGCAGAAGTGAAGAAGAAGGAGATGAAGACGGGGCAGCCATGAGAGCTTGGCGCAACAGCAATGGACTGGCTTGGGGTCGTTCATGGTGGTTTATGGAGGCGGTGAAGCAGAAGCTCGTTTGGACGTGACGAAGAAGAAGAAGGCGAAAGGGTCGCCATTGACGATGAGGCGAAGACGAAGCAGTAGGTAGTTGCCCGTTCGACGACGTGTGTGTGTGTGTGTATGCGTTGCTGTGTGTGTGCGTATATGTGCTGTGTATGTGCGTGTAAAGTGAGGGTGAGGGGGAAGGGCTGGAGGGGGTGGTCATTGGGCAGCCATGGGAGGGGTTATTTGGATGCTTGTAGAAGAAGAAGGAAAGAGAGGGGGCCGGTGGGGCTTTTTTTTTTCTTCAACAGTGAAATTTTAGGGTTTTGTTTTGAAATGAAAGATAGGGAAATAGGGGTGTTGGGTCTTTGGGGTTATGGGCTGGGTCGACCCGGTTTGAAATGGACCGGGTCGTAGGGGAAGGTTGAGTATATTTGGGCCTGTGGTTCAAAATTGAAGAAGAGGCCTAATTCCGATTTTCTTTTATATTCTTGCTCTCTTTGTTTTTACTTCCTAATTAATAAAACTAAAATTCTAAATTAACTTATAAACTAAATTAACTTATAAAAAATACTAAATACTTCCAAATAACTATTATCGCACATTTAAATAGCAATTAACGATAAAATCGCACAATTTAGACGTTAAATGCTAAAAATGCAACGTACATTATTTTTATGATTTTCTCATTTTTGTAAAACAAACGTAAATAAATACTAAATGAAAATGCGATATATTTTATATTTTTATTAATTTAAACAAATAAACATGCACAGACAAAATACAAATAATTATACAAAAATACCACAAAAATACAAACATTGCACACAAAGGAAAATTGTTTTATTTTGAATTTTTGGGAGTGATTCTCATATAGGGCGAAAATCACGTGCTCACAACATGTATAGAGTGGTACGCTCGGGCCAAGTATGGCACCGGGTGCCGGCCACGCCTCTTCAGGTTTGAGGCATGACAAACTTGGTATTAGAGCAGTTCTGTCCTAGGGAATCTACAAGCCGTGTCTAGTAGAGCCTTGTTTATAGATGTGTTGTGCACCACATTATATAAACAGGATGCTACAAGGCATTTATGAGTATGTTACCCTTCTTCTAAATCCACATCGTGCTATAGAGCTAAGTCATAAGAGTTCGAGCCAAGACTTATGCTTGCTAATTATAGAGATGCTTGCAATTTGAAAATTTATAGCTAGCCAGAGGGCTACTACAACAGCAGGTTAGGGCACTAGTAGAAAGATAATTCTTTACAATGTGGCCCAGTTTGAGGCCCTACCAGATCGTGCATACCGAATGTGCAAATTTCCTACTTAAGACCCTAAGACGGGAATATCTAATATACCCCGCGAATAGCAGGCCATGTGAGCATTAGAAGGTAAAAGTATAAGTTTCAACAGATAATAAAAGTAAGGTGGAGAAGGGTACGAGGTACCAAATTAGTAAAGATTATCTGATAGATCATAAATACGCTTGCCTTATGTTTTGATGTTCTAACAAACTTACTGTTAAGAACCGGACAAGGAACCTGACCCACTTGGACTTCTGCAAGCTTTAACAGATTCCAACTAAAGGTGAACTATTACAGCTTCAGGAGCTAGGAACCAACACAAGGACGTGATGCTCTTGTGGTTTCCTCATAGCAGTACAAAGTCAATTGAACATAGCTAGAAATTAAGTGACTAACGACACTGTTTTTGTCACACTGCACTGTACTATCCGCCCACTCATTCTCTAACCAAACAATGTACTTACATCATTTCAAGTGATGTGATCAATATGTACCCACAATGAGCTTTATACAAAACATCACTGGAAGGTTTCTGTTTCTCATTCAAGCCTCTTGCAGCAATAGAGAAATCAATCCTCACAAGCTTGAAGAACAAGGTTGAATGCAACTACAGACCAATTCCTAAAAGATAGACTGTTGTTGTCCTAGTTGAGTTGTAACCTTGTTATTGTACTTATTGTATCTCCTAAACCGCTTACCTAGAAGCGTTTTGATTAGGAATCCTTTTGAAAAGCCGTAAACTCCTTGAGTTTATGTTGTGACTAGATTTAGTCATAAGGAAAAGTCCTTGTAATTGTAGAGTTACAAAGTGGATTGTGGTGAGAGTATCACAAGTTAAAAAAAGCCTTTGTAACTAGGATAGTCACAAAGTGGCTTGTGGTAAGAGTACCACAAGTTAGGTGAGTAAATCCTTTGCAATATGAAGTATTATAAAGTGGCTTGTAATAGGTAGATTACAAGTTAGTGAAGTTAAAAGCCTACAGGTGTAGGTCATGGCTTTTTGATCCCCTTGTGTGATATTTTTCCACGTAAAAATCCTCTACCTTATTTACATACTGTTTTATTAGCATTCTCAGCAGAATCTGGTAGGGTACCAAGTACTCTACGGTTTGGTGGACCCATACGAACTAACAATTGGTATCAGAGTGGGTTCCTTCTATTAGGCTAACACCTAAGAAGGATACTCATGGTGACTCCACCAAATTCTGAAGAAGGTCAATCCATATACCGACCCCCCAAGTTTGATGGACAATGTTATTGGTGGTAGAAAGCTAGAATGCACGATTTTATCACGGTTGAGGATTGTGAGCTATGGGATATCATTTGCGATGGTCCTTATGTTTCAATCAAGGTACTAGATGAATTTCCATATTCAATGGAAAAAACCAGCAAAGAATACACTGAAGCAGACAAGAAAGCTATGGAGAAGAATTTTCATGCCAAGAAAATTCTACTATATGGAGTGGGACCTAAAGAGTACGATAAAATCTCTACCTGTGGCACTGCAAAGGAAATATGGGAAGCTTTACAAACAACTCATGAAGGAATTACACAAGTAAAACAGTTTAAAGATAAACCTAATACTGGTGATAATTCCATGATGGCAGTTGAAGGCGAGGAGATTGGATATGACTTAACTTTTGCTTTGATGGCTCAATTAGATGATGATGAAGACAATGGCAACAAAAAGGTAAACTTCAGGGATGTTCAGAGAAATTTAAAATCCTATTCTCCAAAAAAAACTCATGTGCTTAGCTGATGTTTTAATCACTGCCTTTTGTAGTCTTGCGGAGGATAGCGGTTTTTGATCTTAGAATTAGAAGAATTTGAACATACTACAAAAGACATAGTGGTTGCATATACTGACCATAAGAAAACCATTGAAATCCTTAGAAAAGAAAAGAGTGATCTGTTGGCAGAAATTGCATACCAAAATGAAACAATAGTTAAACATTAGGCTTGAAGATGAGGTAAAAGCTATGAGAATTAGGATGTGTGCTGAAACTGAGAAAAACGAGCTTCTCCAAACCAATCTAGAAAGAGTATTGAATGGTCTTGAAAAAGTCTTTAAAGTGGACCTGGTCCTCAGAAGCTACCACTGCCTTGTTTACTAATGATTGTAAAAAGGGGCAGGGAGCAGGGTTCCAAAAGGAACCCTCACAGTAAGTACGTTACTGTCTCTGATAACTAGCCTCGTACCCAATGTGGGAATATTGGGCGCTTCAAGGAAGGTGTCCAGGCCAAGAATCAATCAGTTCAGAAAGACAAAGTGGCTACTGAAACCGTGACCACAAAAGAGGGACCGGGTTCCACTCACAAAAAACACACATTACATGCATGGACTAAGAGAGCTCTTATTCATCCCCTTGCTTACTACAAGGGACCCAAACTTGTTTGGGTTCCTAAAACTAACTCCTAATCTCTTGTGCAGGGAACAGTGAAGGGAAGCGGTCAACAATGGTTCATAGATAGTGGGTGTTCAAAACACATGACTGGTAACACCACAAACTTTCTTTCACTAAAGGCCCTGCAAGGAGGGAGTGTATCCTTTGGCAATGGCAAAAAGGGATACATTCTTGGAGTTGGAAAAGTTGGGAAGTCACTCACTCATTTTATTGAAAATGTGTATTATGTCAATGGGCTTAAGTACAGTCTCCTGAGTGTTTCTCAAATCTGTGATAAAGGAAACAAGGTGGAATTCTTGTCCAAAATATGTACAGTCGCTAATCTTGTGACTGGTGGTCAAAAGATACAAGAACATCTATGTTGCTGATTTCGAATCTTTACAGAGTGGTGATCTGAGTTGTCTGAAAGCTATTGACGATGATGCTGAACTATGGCACAGAAGACTGGGCCATGTAAGCTTTTCCCTTCTGAACAAACTAATTCAGAAGGACATGGTCCATGGTGTCACGACCCAAACCGATGGGCCGCGACAGGCACCCGGTACCTTACTCAACCAAGTACCAACGTAACCTATCTTTCTTATTACATTATCATATACACGTGACATACGGGCCTAACAGGCCAATATAATCATTTATAAACTCAAAACATAGGCCGACAAGGCCGTACAATCTTTCACGTATACGACATATGTCTACAAGCCTCTAAGAATACATATATGCCATAAAGGTCGGAATAGAGTCCCACCATACCAAACAATACACGTCTAAATCATACTAACCAAACGAGCAACTCCGAAGCAAATGGAGCGCACCAACATCTTCTGCTGAGCTGATAGTCTACTTGGAGGGCTCTCGACCTGTCTATCGGGACCTAAGGGCATGAAATGCACCATCCCCAGGCAAAGGGACGTCAGTACAAATAATGGACCGAGTATGTAAGGCACATAAATAAATACATTAGAGACATGGAAGACATATAAAGCACATGACTCAACCTGTACGTCTGAATAACTTTGTAAATCATAAATTGCTTTTAACGTCATGCATATGCGTATGAATGACATGTCGTGCATAGGTACATGTTTTATAACATCATCAGCCTCTGAGGGCATCATATCATATCATATCGGTCACTGGGGGCAAAATCATCATCGTATACCAGCTGATCAGGTGGTGGTGCGTATATAACGCCATAACCTTTCCCATATCCTATATGCATATATATACGTGTATATAACGCCGTTTGAGTACATACATATATATGCGTATATAACGAGATTTGAATCATATTTCAGCCACTTTGGGCATCATCATCATCATATACCAGCTGATCAGGTAGTGGTGCGTATATAACGCCGTAACCTTTTCCCATATACCATATACATATATTTACATATATACGCGTATATAACGCCATCTGGTCATGGGTCAATGTACATGAATGCAATGCATGAAACGTACGTCAATAAAATCATTTGGAATGTTATAAGACCATTTTGCCTCTTGAGCAATATCATAAAGTAACATCTTTTCAACTTTTGTATTTTTCTGAGACCCATGAACAAATGATAAAATATTATGACACATGGAAATTAAAGAACATAGATATTTCTATTACTTCTATGAGTAGAGTCACTTATGGAATTTGTGCATTTGCACATTTCGTATCGTATGGATCATGCCAAAAGAAAGAAAGGATAGCCTTAACATACCTATTCTTTGAATTATCCGAATGAAATGAAGCTTCTGCTTCTGAATCCTTGAGCGAAAATTGGCACTGGATTCCTTGAAATTTTGGACGGAATCGTTTCTGCTTTAAAACGTTTTTGTGTACTATGAGAATTGGCTTATGATCTCTAAAATGTTTTCCTGCTTTTGTATACTTTGGGACGTTAGTTTCCTTTATCCAAAATGAAGAAACTTAACTTTTTGATCTCTAATGTAGTTAGAATGAAATACTGAAACGTTTCTTGCTTATTAATTCAATTAAGCTTAGGTAGCCACCTACTTCAACATGACCATGAGTCATTGTTTGGAAAGTGGTTGTCTGCCACGTGTTTTTTTTAGATAATTATTAATCTTTATTAATTTATTAGTTAACTGGGTAATGTTCCGTTACCCGGTAATTAATCAATTATCCGCATAATTGAAAATTATTCCCACTTACTTAAAATATTACTCACTTTTCACATACCTTATACACCTTACTATTATGGTCATGTGGTACCTTGTATGGTACTAGTCCATAAATATTGAGTATTTTAGCTCGGGCCGTATTTTATCCCAAAATGCCAAACTTTGACAAAAATTCATTTTCTTAGACTTGCTCTCCCTTTCAACTTCATGAATTTACTAATCACTTGTGAAATAGCATAATCCTTATAATCCCCTAGTAATCATTTCCTTGGACTGATGTCAATTACCTTGCGATAAATTTAACGTAAAATAATGCAGGGTGCAACATCGTCGTAACTTATTACTGCGAAGCGTAATATCACCGTAATGTAATATTGTCGGGTACAACACTATTGTAATTTAATAATGTAGGACGTAACATCAATCGTAATATATTACTGTAGAGGGTAACACCATCGTAACATATTACTGCATAACATAACATCGTCGTAATATAATACTGCGGAACGTAATATCGGTGTAATATTGCGGGGCGTAACACATGGTCTGCCTATGTCACAATTCAAGATGCAAAAAGTCTGTGATACCTGTGCTAGAGGAAAACATGTGAAGTCTTTCTTTAAGTCTAAAAGAGATGTGAGCACCTCAAAGCCGCTTGAGCTTCTGCATATGGATCTGTGTGGACCTATGAGAGTGCAAAGTAGAGGAGGAAAAAGATACATTTTTGTAATTGTGGATGACTATTCCAGATTCACATGGACTTTGTTTCTCAGAACAAAAGATGAAACCTTTTGAAGTATTTGTGGCCTTTGTGAAGAAAATCCAAGTAAAGATGGAGTTTAAAGTTGTATGCATTAGATCAGATCATGGGACAGAATTTGACAATGTCAAATTTGATGAATTTTGTAATGAAAATGGCATCACTCACAACTTCTCAGCTCCCAAAACTCCCCAGTAAAATGGAGTAGTAGAAAGGAAGAACAGAACTCTGGAAGAAATGGCAAGAACAATGCTGATTGACAATGGAATTGCAAAGAACTTGTGAGTTGAAGCTATCAACACTGCCTGCTACTTAGTGAACAGGTGCATGATCAGATCACTTCTGAACAAGACCCCGTATGAATTGTTGAATGGAAGAAAACCCAAGCTGACTCACCTAAGAACATTTGGATGCAAATGCTATGTTCTCAACAATGGAAAGGATTATCTTGGTAAGTTCGATGCCAAGAGTGACGAAGGAATATTTCTTGGTTACTCTTCTCAAAGCAAGACCTACAAGATATATAACAAGCGGGCTCAATGTGTTGAGGAAAGTGTCCATGTTATTTTTGATGAATCTCATCCATCATTTGAGAAAAGTGCTGAGGAATATCAAGATGGAAAACCCTTACTCGTTCCTGGTGAAGTCATTAACATGACAAACGGAAAGGCAGATATGATGAGTCAAGTAAAGGAGCCAAATGAAGACAACGCTGCCTCATCATCAACAAAACCAAACACTTCAATTACAACCACTAAAGCTGAAGAAAGAGTGGTTGATGCAGTTCAGGGAACTCCACTCGCACCTGAGAGAAGGGTAGAGGAAAATCAGCCAAACATACCTTCCTCCTCTAAGAATGAACCTCAAGCGTCCAACTGGAGACATCAAAGCTCTCACCCTATAGACAACATAATTACTCCTCTAGATTCCGGAGTTCAAACCAGGTCAAGATCCAAAAATTCACTTGCCTTCTCGGCCTTTCTCTCCCAGATAGAACCCAAAAACATCAAGGAAGCCTTGAAAGATGCAGATTGGATTATACCCATGCAAGACGAGTTACATCAGTTTGAGAGAAATAGTGTGTGGCACCTGGTACCAGACCCCCAGATCGAACCATTATAGGAATCAGGTGGGTATTCAGAAACAAGCTCGACGAACATGAAATTACCACAAAGAACAAGGCCAGGCTAGTGGTCCAAGGCTACAATCAGGAGGAAGGGATTGACTATGATGAAACGTTTGCTCCAGTGGCTCGCATGGAAGCTATCAGAATTCTAATCGTTTTTGCATCTCATATGGAATTCACCTTGTTCCAAATGGATGTCAAGAGTGCATTTTTAATGGACTCATTAAGGAAGAAGTCTATGTGAAGCAACCCCCAGGGTTTGAATGTCAGCACCCTGAATATATGTTCAAATTGGACAAAGCTCTCTACGGGGTAAATCAGGCTCCTCGAGCTTGGTATGAAAGACTGTCAAAATTCCTCTTAGAAAATGGTTTTAAGAGAGGGAAAATTGACAATACTCTTTTCTTAAAGAAACGAGGAAGGAACCTGCTCATTGTTCAGGTTTATATTGATGATATCATTTTTGGAGCAACAGCTGACTCTCTATATGAAAAATTTACAAAACTTATAGGAAGCAAATTTGAAATGAGCATGATGGGGGAATTAAACTTCTTCTTGGGTCTTCAAGTAAAATAGTCCCTAATGGGTACTTCCATTTGTCAACAAAAATACATCAAAGAACTCTTGAAGAGGTTTGGCATGGAAGCATCAAAGGTGATAGACACTCCCATTGCAACTGCCACTCGACTGGACATGGATGAAACTGGATCTCCTGTGAACCAAACAATGTATAGAGGCATTATTGGGTCTCTCCTCTATCTCACTGCTAGTCGACCTGATATTGTTTTTAGCGTAGGGCTGTGTGCAAGGTTTCAATCAAATCCCAAGGAATCTCACTTGAAGGCTGCCAAAAGAATACTGAGATATCTCAAAGGAACACATGACCCGATGATGTATTATCCATCATGTGATAGTTTTAATCTGATTGGGTATGCTGATGCAGACTATGCAGGTTATCTTGTGGATAGAAAAAGCACCTCTGGAATGGCTCACTTCTTAGGTTCATGTCTTATCTCTTAGGGAACAAGGAATCAGAATTTAGTGGCTCTGTCAACAGCTGAAGCTGAATATGTAACTGTAGCATCCTGCTATGCTCAACTTCTGTGGATCAAGCAACAATTGGAGGATTTTGGGGTACTCACTGAGAGTGTGCTCCTACTATGTGATAACACCAGTGCACTCAACATGTCCAAGAATCCAGTTCAACATAAAAGGACAAAACATATTGATGTAAGACATCATTTTTTGAGAGTAACGTGGAGAAATGGTTTATCTGTATGAAGTTCTACAGCACAGAAGATCAAATTGGAGACATTTTCACCAAGGCACTAAGTAGGGAACAATTTGAAAGAAACAGAGTAAACCTGGGACTGTTAAGGCCAAATTAATAACCTGATTCCTCTTTGGCTGGCTCTTATCCTTAAAGAAATAACTGACTCAAAGTGTTTTCTGGTCATGTCTAACTCACTTTAATACTGTTGCAGGTAAACACGTATGATGAGCATAGAGGAGATACAGGCAGTGCATGAATGATAAAAGAGGATTTATTCTTTTCAAAAAAAAATGCCAAGAATCAAGTCTTGTACCAACATGTTAGTAGTTCTATGCATCCTTTTAATACACGTCTTAAAAGGGTACAAAATACAACTGTCATGTCATCAACTTTTCAGATCTTGCTGTCACGTCCCTTCAATTCAAAACATTCCATCTCCCTCTGAAATATTGCACTTCTCCATGCCCAACCGCCATTTCAGAACCGGTGCCTATTCCTTTCCCTTCATAATTATCCTTTCCTTTTAAAACCCCTCTTTTTTTCTCTTCTTAACCATAAGTCCCACTCTAGAATCACAAAAAGGAGAGAAGGATCATCACACCACTTCTTCCAATGGCTGAGAAAACTTCTGATCTCTTTGCCTCAGTTGTAACTACCACAGACCCATCTATGGAACCTCTCGGTTTCACTAAGCCTTCGTCACTCCTGCTGCCGCAGTCACACCTTCTCCAGTTTCCTAATCTCTTCCCAACTCAGAAACCCTTGAAACTGCTATTCCGTTTTCTCCATCCTCTATTGTTCCCACCAGTCAAACCCTAAGTAGAGAACAAGGTCAAAATACTAAGTTCACAAAGGATTCTGCCCTCGTTGCCACCGAATCCATGATTGTGGAAGCACCGGTTGAAGAAGTGAAAGATGTCATAACTGTGTTTGTAGTATCCACGATGGGATATTGCATGAAATTACTTCCCAAAAAAATGAGACACACAGTATGGAGGAAGAAGGGGCCACTGTGGCTGTTGAAGGGGATGCAGTAACATATACTACTGGGGAACCACATGAGGAACCTGATCCCTCTCTGGAGGACCCAGGTCAGGGCTCTCATCCCTAGGACAATGTTTTTCCTGCATTCGATGTTATGCCTCTAGAAATTCAAGCACCTGAAATGTGATCCAGTGATGAAGAAGACCTAGATAATGTGGCTCTTGATGCGTTCATTAGTAAGCGAAGGGTTGTGACCACCCCTAAGTCTGAAATCACACGACCTACTACCAAGCTTCAAGTCAAAGTGGCTTACGACTCTGCTCTCCAAAAGAGCAAGAAGAGTAGTAAGAAGAAAAGAAAAAAAGTTGGTGAAGGATAGTATACTTGTAAGTGATGAGGTTATCCCTGTAGTCGAGGTGGAAGAGGGAACTCCAGAGGAACCTGGTTCACTTGTTAGGCGGTCCTCGAAAAAGGTAGAGCCTATTTCAATGGAGAAAGGGTCAACATCTAAGTCTAAGATGAAGGAGGTAGTGGGTGAGTTTTCCATATCTGATGAGGATGTACTAGTCAAGTCCAAGGGAAAAGGCAAAGTCAGTGGAGAAAAGTTTAGGAAACGCAAGTCTGAATCTGTTGAAGAACCTAGTCCTATGAAGAAAATGAGAAGTGAAGTCAGCCTTGGATCTGAGCGCCTAAGGCATCAAAAAGTTCTGATGGGTCGTACGTTTGACCTAACAATCTCTGAGATGGCCGGAATGCGCCAAATTTCGAAAATGGTCGAGTTTTAACAATGGGTGCATCTATTTCACATTGATGCACCTAAGGTGTATGAGGAGGAAGTACAAGGTTTCTTCGCTAGTCTCTTTCCAGTTGATACTGACTATGTCTGTGCTTTGGTCAATGGGGTGGACATCGTCTTTGATGTAAAATTGCTTGGAGAGATTTTAAAAGTTCCTATAGTTGGGGTGTCGAGTGTATGAGATGTTTGTCAGTATAACTTCAGAAATGCAGTGGTGAAAGACAATGCTAATCAGAAAGGGGACCAGATCCATAAGAAAGCACTACTCCCTGTTTACCAACTGCTATTTGAATTGGTTAACAAAGTCCTATTGCCTCGAGCTGAAAGGAGGTCAGTGACTTCTAAGTCCGACCTATTCCTAATGGAGCAACTAGACGATTTCAATCCTGTGAGTCTGCCTGCTATTATGATAGAACACATGCAAAAGGTTGCCACCTTCAAGGACGGTAATCATGGACTTCCCTATGGATTCTTGCTTACTCGAGTGTTCAAATTCTTTAAAGTTCCACTGGGAATAGGTAAAGTGGGGACTCGAAAGCAGACCTTCTCACAGACAACTTTGGAAGAGTGAGGGTGTGTGGAAAAGTATGGGGGTAGGAAGTACATCAAATGTGTCTTAGTTTATCAATGCCCAGAACAGTGCAGCTGAGGAAATTTGTCGGTTGAAGGCCAGGAATGCTATCCTGGAAGGTCAGCAAGCCCGAGGGGTTCCCATGTCGAATGATGAAGTGGCTCGTTTGACTCAGGGGAATGCTGATCTCAGGGCGCAAGTTGAGAACCTGAAGGCAGAACTGCTCAATTGAGCAAAGTCGGGAAACGCCCGAATAGATCTCGTTCTCCAGACACTTGCTGCAGCTACCAAGCCTTTTACTCCTATTGCCCCCTAAGAACCCCTTCAGTGACTAGTTTTCTGGATATGTTTCTTCTGTTTTTGTTTCTTTGTTGATGTTTGGTGGATGTTTTTTGTTTCTTTTTTTATGGTTGGGATGTACTACCACTACTCCTATTTTTTTATATTAAATTGTTATTAATATAAATCCTCTTTTTATTAAGTCCAGTACTCTCTCTCCGTGTTCTATTCTTTATCATGATTGTGTGCACGTATGTGGCATGAGTTATCTTAACTGGACTTCTTTGTGCTATTGTTCTTTTTAATGATGCCAAAAGGAGGGAAATAAGACTCAGGGGGGAAACACATTGGGGGACTGGTTCTTAAGTTCTTACTGCTCTAATCATGTAAACTTTTGTTACGATAAGGCATAGTCTCAGGGGGAACTCTATGTGTTCCCTGATACTTTGAAACTAGTACTGCTCTAATTCCACCTTATAAATGCTAAGTTTGTCATCATCAAAAAGGGGGAAATTGATAGATCTTAAATACTCTTGCATTATGTTTTGATGATCTAATAAACTTATTGTTAAGAACCAGACAGGGAACCTAACCTACTTAGACTGCTGCAAGCTTTAACAGATTCCAACTAAAGGTGAACTGCTACAGCTTCAGGAGCTAGGAACCAACACAAGGACTTGATGCTCTTGTGGTTTCCTCATAGCAGTACAAAGTTAATTGAACACAGTTGGAAATGAAGTGACTGACGACACTGTTTCTGCCGCACTGCACTGCACTGTCCACCCACTTATTCTCTAACCAAACAAAGTACTCACATCATTTCAAGTGATGTGATCAAGTTGTACCCACAATGAGCTTTATACAAAACATCACTGGAAGGTTTCTGTTTCTCATTCAAGACTCTTGCAACAATAGAGAAATCAATCCTCACAAGCTTGAAGAACAAGGTTGAACGCAACTACGGACTAGTTCCTAAA
This sequence comes from Nicotiana sylvestris, assembly GCF_000393655.2. NCBI lineage: Eukaryota > Viridiplantae > Streptophyta > Magnoliopsida > Solanales > Solanaceae > Nicotiana > Nicotiana sylvestris. Next base: position 114,889,161 of record NC_091065.1, read on the forward strand.
AGATGGACTGTTATTGTCCTAGTTAAGTTGTAACCTTGTTATTGTACTTATTGTATCTCCTAAATTGCTTACCTAGAAGCATTTTGATTAGGAATCCTCTTAAAAATCCGTAAACTCCTTGAGTTTATGTTGTGACTAGATTTAGTCATAAGGAAATTTTTTTGTAATTGTAGAATTACAAAGTGGTTTGTGGTGCGAGCATCACAAGTTAGAAAAATCCTTTGTAACTAGGATAGTCACAACGTGGCTTGTGGTAAGAGTACCACAAGTTAGTTGAGTGAATCCTTTGCAATGAGAAGTATTGTAAAGTGGCTTGTAATAGGTAGATTACAAGTTAGTGAAGTTAAAAGTCAACATGTGTAGGTCGTGGTTTTTTTATCCTCTTGTGTGGGATTTTTCCACGTAAAAATCCTCTGCCTTATTTACATACTGTTTTATTAGTATTCTTAGCAGAATCTGGTAGGGGACCAGGTACTCTACGATTTGGTGGACCCATATAACCTAAAATTATCTATTTTTAAAATTCAGGCAAAGAAATATAAGTATTTGAGTTACCGTCAACAATAACAGAAGTATGTACAATTGGTTACACCCATCTTAGTTATGCCATGTGGGAGCTAACATTTATTGTTTAAGAGAAAGATGGGACATCAGGATCCAACTGGGGTTAAATTAACCCCAAAATGGTGAATGTATTGTGATCATTAGCTAAAATTTTCAAAGGATAGGGAAAATGTGGTAATAGATATCCTTGTGAGACACCCAGGTGGTGCACTTTAGAATATAACAGTCAGATATGAATACTAGAATGTCCAGAAAAATTTCAGAAGACATGCAGTGGAATCCTAGAAGGGATAAATATTTACTTTTGTATGGCTCCCGTCCCTAGTAAAGAGAGAATGTTGGGCGACCCGAAGAGCCAGTGGATAGAGCAAGAGGAGCTAAAAGCGAAAGAATGTTTTGTTGAAGTTTTCAGAATAAAGTAAGAGATAAAAATATTAGCAGGAGAATAAGAAGAGAGTGAATACAGTATTATGAGTAAGATGTGATAAATGGGTGATAACGATAAATCAAAATATGATATGATGACAGAGTCTACAGTCAAGTGAAGGAAAAGACAAGAGGCGATAAGCCTTGAGACAATAAAAGAGTATATGACAAAAGTCATATCCTCATTTCGAGAAGTGAGTTGGTGAGTCCAACGTGATTACCAGAACAAAAATTTAGACCCCCGGAGTAAGAGAAATCAACATGGGCTAGTGAACAAGATAAACTGAACATCAATTAGGGATCGAATGATGTGATAATAGTCGACATCAAGATAATTTCAAATATCACATTCCATCAATAATAAAATAAACAACAGAAGAATAACCATTAAAGGTCATTCAAAAAGATGCTCCGCCAAAGTAAAAACTTTGAGCAAAGTTAAGTTTAAGGGACTAAGTGTGCCAATTACACTAGGTGTCACCCTCGTGCGTAAGGAATTCTGTTATCCATGGTAGAGAAATGTTACCGCAAGGCAAGTAAGAGTTAGTGAAAATGTGAAAAGACGCCAAAGATAAAGAGGTAAACCATATATAGACAAATCTTCATAGCATTAAATGCTAGTACTCCTCTAAAAGGGGGAAGATAGTGTGATATAGTAGTAAGTCGGAGTTATGTATTTCAAGCAACTATGGAATAGTAAAGAAAAAATGCGGTAAAAAAGCAAAAGGAATGAGATTGCATTTATTCAGATCCTATAGATATGTTATGACTCCAGAACATTATTCAAGAACAATGTCGGGAGAGGTAGTGAGGGTTCCCGGCCAGGATGTTATTGATAAATAAGTGTGAATGGGCACTATATACATTAGGAGCCAGTGCGAAACGTAAGTTAAGGTAAAATACATAACCCAAGAGAGGTTACCCAGAATATAAATATGAGCATGGAATGATGAATAGTTAGTAGTTTATTCAGGAAGAACCTAGTTATGGCTAGACAAGAGGATACAGATAAATCGTCAGATTGTAAAAGATAAACCTAGTGAACCCCAGCATAGGGAATTCAGTCTCTCAGATACGACATCGTAATTCTTGGGAAATATTAAGATAGGAGTTGGGGTAGTAGATGGTACAATATTAGTATCACGGAAATAAAAGAGAGTGCCACTATGGAGATAACTGAAATTTCAATTCAGAAGCAACCCTACGAGCATAAGGGCGCGGAGGTAAGTAACTAATGATAATGATAGGCGAGTAAGAACATCAGAAATTCTGTGGGGTATACAATGTAATAAGCTCATAGCTTTGCAAGAGTCAGAGGGTCTTCCCTAAGCATTGCAACGTAAGACTAGCTGAGGAACTAAAGAAGAAGGCTTCAACATAAGCATAGTGACCTAAAGAAAAAATGGTCTTGTAGGAGCAATCTCACTATAATATTGTATGCACTTCATAAGAAAGTGGCACCTATCGTGATTAAGGAACAGGAAGTAATATTTGAGGTCATATGAGTTGCATGAAATTCCAATAGGCGTGGGCACTAAGATAAGTCAAGTATTCATGCAACAAGTGGCAGAACGACAGAAAAAGTAATTGCTTACTTTTTAAAGAAGGCTGAGAAGGCGCAAAAGGAATTATTCGATCAATGATCTAGAGTTAGTTACATTATGAACACACTTAAGATTTTGGAGTTTTATCCATGCAGTATATATGTTGACAATGATACAGATATAGGAGACTCCAATATAAGTTAAAATAAAGAATTGAGTCCACGTCACAGACAAAAGCTTGAATTGCTAGAAGGTTATATCATGGATGTTCCATAGTGTCCACGAGGGGCTAAAGTAATAACTAATACCCTGAGCCGCAGATCAGAAGATAAAGTAAGCGTACTTAAAGGCTGAGACAGAAGAGGAAACTAAAGAGTTACATCAACTAAATAAATTAGGAGTTTGATTATTAGACACCCATGAGTATAGAATCGTATTCAGAATATTGTAGAATCACTCTAAATATCATAGGTACAAAAGAGATAGTACAACAACTATATTCTATAATGGCTCTACGATAAATCTAGTTAGAACAGTAACAACCTCATAAAAAGTCAGTATGAAGCTTTTGCCGGATTGTGTATGCACATAATGTGCAAGTATTATAGTAGAGATTTAAGGTGTGGATGTGAATTCCACCTATGTGGAAGGGAGGTTATGCAAGAGATAGAAGATACTATGCAAGATATAAAGGTAAGTAAGGTACATATAAAGAAGGTACGAGATGCCCAAGTACAGAAGGTTGCGAATAATCTAGATATCAGATAGAGGGATAGAAGCGTCGTAATTCTGTATCAAGAAAAGATAGTGGTGTCATCAGTGGAATATTTTCCAGCCTGTGGTTTCCAGATACAGAGAGGTCTAGTTAAGAGAGTGAAGAAGAGTTAGAGATGATATGATGTCTCGCTTGAGGTTCCAGAATAACATAAGAAAATATATGGTGCTTGCAAGTTAAAGGAAGGTTGCAAGTAGTATAAATAGATATATGTAGGTCACAAGCTAAAGAATGGTAGAGCAACAAGATTTTAGCTAGACAGGAGTAAGGATAAGAAAAGGTGAGTGAGAAGGTGACGAGAATAGGTAAGTCATCGGGATTAAACCCATCACAACAAGAGAGCTGATGGTTTCCATAAAGTTATAAAAAGCTCAGTATAACATGAGTGAACTTAGAGGAGTTTAAGACTAGGAGAATTTAGAAGAGATGGAATGTTGCCCTAGTGGTAGAATAAGGGTGTAATTGTGATAGATAAGAGGATGACGTTTAGGCCTTTGATTGGGTAATGATTCAAAGAAAAGGGACCTCATGAATTGTACATAATTAAAATACCCCCATAAGGTTAATCACGCTGGGATGCTATGAAATACAGTTAATGAAGTATTGTATCGTCCCTAGGTGGATCAGGCAAATAACTTCAGATGTTCCCTGATGTGACGTGAGACCTAACGACAATGTATTACGTAAGAGGTTTCAAGTTATCAGTGGTAGATTATAGATCAACATAAGGTGAATCAACAATAGGCGAATAAAAATTCCAAAGTATTAGATGAGATTAGGCCGTCATTCTTAAGATGAATAGTAATGAGGAAGAACTAAAGAACTTAGATTTATACATATAAGATAAGCAGCGGGAGAGTAATCTGGAGTTGGGTAGAACACCTCGGTAATAATAAATCGAAGTAAGTGTTATGGTATAATATAACCTACCTAGATATAGTAAAGCCATAAGAATAGATATACAAGGCTACGAAACATGATATAGCAACAGTCGTAAGTTCGATAAAGTATCGAGCGAAGAACTTCAGTATACCTATATATATCGAGAGGAACAACTTGTCATAGTTCTGTATATGTTCCCAAAGTTTTGCCTCGAGATTGGCTAAAAGCTGGAGGAAAAGGGATAGAAGAGTCGCATAGGCGCACATACAAGGACAAAGTCATACAGGTTTCATGACAGAAGGTGACAACAGTTACAAGATTGGAAGAATTCTGACAACAAGTCGTGGTGTGAGAAAGAGACCTATGGGGGGGATGCCACGGCCTTCGGATTTATTCATAGAATAGTTGCCTAGATGTTAAGGACAATACTAAATTATTCGTAAGAGCTATATGTTATAAAACTGATAAGCGCATCAGTCAACATTCGAGGATAAATGTTCCAGGGGGAATGATGCTACACCCCATAGTTTCGTATGTGAGAGTATGTCGTAAGTCAATTGATGTGAGCTCTGAAGTGAGATCATCTTCGAAAGTACGTAAAGTAATTTAATCATTTTAACTTGGAGTTTCAAATACTTAAGATCATGGACTGCAAGTAACATGAGGGTTGGAAGGTTTAGAAGCTAAACCAATTGAAGAAAATAAGTTTCGTCGAAAGTCGACAAGTTGGGAATGTTATAACATGTAATATTTGGGTGAGACTAAGGTGCTCAAAATGATAAGGAGGTTATTTTAAAAGTTATTTTTGTCTTATAATAGTCGTGTGTTATATTTTAAAGTCAAGTGAGTTGTGGAACAAAAGTTGGCAAAGATCCTCACAGTTACATTCATAAATATGCAGAAATTTAGGTCAAATGTAGCTGAGCTTTTCTACCAATATACTTGGAATTAGGGGATTACCTACCTACCAAATTGAAAGTCTACGAGTCTATTTTCTAACTCATTAACCATTCATCAATAAGACATACGAGTAGAGAGATATTTTCAGTAGCCTGCGCAGACTGCATAGGCGACAAGTAGGTGTGTCACTAAAGCTTTTTGAGCAATACATTTCGTGTGTTATATGAGGTATTTTTGGGACATATTATATTCCAAATTGAATTTCTTGGAATGTAGTTTCTAACTCACTTGACCGTTAGTTCATACGATATCCGGATAAAAAGATATAAGTGTCTAAAGAAGAGTCAATAATAGGGTGCCAAGCTAGTACCTCTTTGACTTTTCAAATATATATAGGCCTTATGTCATATCTTTCTTTACTTTTACACATACCACGACCAGAATAAGACCTCTAAACTTATCCTCAAGCTCTCCACAAGGGTTTCCAAGAATAATAACATCCCGGATATGAAATCAAGAAGCGATAACACTAGAACGATTCCTACTACGTAAGTATCGCTATATCGCCTCCTTTTTCTTTGTAATTGAGTTTTGGAAGTTACTTCATAGTTAAGAAAACTTCTAATTTCTGTATTTAAGCTTTAAATATCAAGGAAGGTTGATAAATTTATTTTCTAATAGTTAGGACTCACGGGACGGTGATCGAAAGTTGTGAGCTCGAGTTATTCGACTTGTAGTGGACTGTTTAGTGGGTTGTTTCATGTTGCTTTCCGGCTATCTATTTTGCTGATGTTTTATGGAGTTTTTGAGGATAAAATATGTGGAGAAACACCACATAATAACAGAATGGTGGGATGATCTTTCGTCGTTACATTTTTAGGTTGTTTGACACTACTTTTGTTGTCGTTTTATGTATGAAGTGATTAGGGTGTGTGGGCTATTTTGTAATATATTGTGATGGAGATAAGATTGGAAAATGATGCATACATATTTTTATTATTTTGTTCTTGGTATTGTTGGTACATGGTATTGGAGGAGGGCCTTGTTACAGGGGAGATGCTGCCCAAATTTACGTAAACAAGCTACTAGTTTAAGTTGCGAACTTAGCCTTTACTCAACACTGATTTTGAATCTCCTTATGCTGTAGCAGATTGAGTTGAGTTGTTTGAAGAATTGCTTGGAAGGTATTACGGACTCAACAGAATTAAGGTATGTTAAGGCTAAACCTTTCTTCCATTTTGGCCTGATCCAGTAACTACATATGTTTGATAACGAGACATAAAGAGAAGTTCATATTCCTGAATTTATGTACATTTTTCTAGTCTCATAAGTTACAACATTCTCCCTTATCAGGACTATATTCAGTTTAATTTTGTCTTCTGTCAGCCAAGAGAGTAGAGAGTCTATATATATATACAGTATTACAGTATTTTCACCACCATCGAGCTATAATCGATGGGCAGGCCCCTATTGGGCAACCTCTGATTAGATGGTGAGTTATATACCGAGCCTACTATGGCCAAGCGCCTCTGAGCGATCCCAGAATGGCCAAGATACAGAGCCTAGTATGGCCAAACGCCTATGAGCGAGCCTAATATGGAAGAGCAGTTACACATACTGAGCCTTATAATGCTAGACAACTACTTTACTTACTATATTGAGAGGATTGAGTCAGTATCAACAAGTAAGCATATCTTCAGATTATCTTTGATTCTCAAATACTTTAAGTTATTATATTATCAGTTCAATTTCAGTTTTCAGTTATTCCGCTACCTTACATACTAGGTACATTTCGTACTGATGTCCCTTTTGCTAGGGACGCTGCATTTCATGCCTGTAGGTCCTCATTGATAGTAGGACAGACCCTCCTAGTAGACAGAGTCAAACATCAACTTGATTGTTAAGCTCCACTTCCTTGGAGTTACCATGTTTATACCTAGAAGTCCATTTTATATATACATGTTTGATGGGTAGGTCAAGGCCCTGTCCCGACCATGGTACAGTTCAGTTATCCCTAGAGTCGTGTAGACGAGTCCTGTCCATTTTTTTATATAAGTATTGTGGCTTTACCAACCTTATGTAGATGTTTATTTTGGTATTACTGGTTGTAGACGTTATTTTCAGACGATTCAGAATATGGCCTCATCGGCCTAAGTTGGGGATTACCCCTCTAGAGTTCACAGTTATAGAGTGGTACGCTCGGGCCGAGTATGGCACCGGACGCCAGCCATGTCTCTTCAGGTTTGGGGCGTGACAATTTTCACCGGATCCAAGAACAACCTAAGTGTTCAAAGGCTTATCAATTATTCATCATTGTCAGAAAGAATAACAATTTATCTCATCCCTTTTGTGGAGACTCACACGTTTTACTTGCTTACGCCATTTATTGTTGTTTATTACTTTTTAATGTCATATTCTATATTTTTACACTACTACAAAAAAGGCCTTTGGCGGCAATAAAAAACAACATTAGCGGCAATAACAATAGCCGCTATATCATTTACTGGCAATTATTGTTTAGCCGCTGAAGCCGGGGTCGGTAAATCCTTTAGCGGCGTTTCCCACAAAAGCTGGTAAAGGGTATGATCTATTGCCGCTAAAACACATTTTCTTTAACGGCAAATATTTGCGGCAATTATGATGGTTGCTAAACCCACTTTTAAAAAGGCTAATAATACTCTTATAACGTCCATTTTTATAGCCGCTAAAGTTAAAACATTTGTCGCTAAAAGTCCATACTTTTAGCGGTAATTGTTTTGTGGCAATTAGAGTTGAAACAATATATCTTCTAAAAACGTATTTTTATGCCCTTTTAGCGTCCATTTTAATAGCTAGTAAATTCAATTATATTGCCATTAAAAGTCATCTTTAATAGCAATATAATAGCTACAATATTTCCTTTTAGCCACTATTAATAATAGCTACTACATTCGATCAAAAAATAATGCAAATAACAAAACATATCAATATTAATTCATCAAACTATAATATATCTCGTTAAATCTTAACAAACAAAAGGAAGTACTTCCAAAATATTAATAGCACAATAACTTAAAAAATAAACTTAAATTGCTTGAACTAAATAGCTAATGCCATTATATAACTAATCTTTACGAAGTATAATCTTCAAATAATTTCTGCAACTCTTCATCATATTGTAATATTTCACCCGCTAAATTATCGAACATCAGACTGTATGACCTGAAATTATAAAATAACTAAGACAATAGAAAAAATACAATAATCCTCAATTCTAGACTAGTTGGAGCTTGCTTGAAATTATTATTAGATAAGTAAATTCTTCCATATAGTAAAAGAGAACGCACAATGCTCATGCAATGTTGGGAAGAGAAACTGTGATAATCATGAACTGACTGAGACAATGTCAGGAGCAACTACATCATACTGCAGGGGACAACCCGTCAGTTTGGATCTGACAATTTGTCATGTACATGTATTTGAAAGACATTAAGAAATGAGAAAATGGAATAACAAAATAACAAGAACATCAATATGAGAGATGATATGGGACTGGATATTTTATTTGTCAAAAATACACAAAGCAAATCAAAGTTGACAAAACTCAATTCAAGCTAATGGTTGCATGAATTCAAACACTGTAAAATTATGTTAGATATATTGATAGAATTAAAAGGTGAGAGCTATAGAAAATCTATTGCTTTGATGAAACTCATGAACTACATCTCTTCAATACCAGGGATTAAACGAATAAGCCCGTAGAGATTTTCAATACATTAAAGTTCCTTTTAAAGACATGACTTTCCTAAGATGTATTTTAGTCATGCATGTCTGTCTTAGGAAAGCATAAAGAATGCCTTTCAAAATGCCAATCCAAGTAAATATTGTGTGATAATGAGAAATAATTAGCAGGAGTAATTTATATGTTACCATCTCAATAAAAAAAACTAGGGAGTTATTTTTGCCTTCTATCAGCCAAAACATACATTTAACCATTTAAGCACTTCATAACACTACAATAATATTAGCGATCTTTGAGATATCACATAATCCTAAACTTGGCAATAGATATGATGCCTAATGCATAGTGACAATAAAAATTGCAGCAGTGACACATAGTTAGAGGCAGTTGTAACAAGTAACTCATTCCTAGCAAAATCTTATAATAAATCACCCACTTCTTCAGTCAAGAAAACAGATAAGCTCTTTATCATAATTAGAGACCAAATTTGAATGAAAACATCTATTAAAGCAAGAATTAAGTTCCATACTATTTCAATGAGGTCTATCCAAAAGGAAAGCATGAACTCCTTAAAGAAATATGACTTCTAAAGTATAAATTGGTTCCTAGTATACCTAGTAAGTCATATGACGTAGAAAAAGTAACTTTACTGCTTCATAAAAGATATCATTAAGTAACTGTCTAATGCACAACACCATCAGACCAACAATCCGAGTAGTGGAAAGGTAAATTATCACAGCTGCGAACCAACTATTTGACCAATCTATACAAGTTCATGGACTTTCTATGCCTAAAAGCAGACCAAACTCTTGCAGCTGCCAAATAATTCCTATAGTGCTATTGAATGTAGTCATGTATTATCACTGTATGGCCCATAACTGCTCTGTCTCATAGGTCGTTCACAATTGGAATTATCAATGGTATCTTAATCTTAAAAGAAGTTTAAAAAATGGGTTTCAACTATTACTACATGAAATATGCATGTAATTTACATTTTTATCTACTTGTGGCGGAAAGGTGGGTTCCTTAAAAATATGGTAGGCAATGGTGGCAGGGGAGGTACTGGTACACGAATTAATAAGTAGAAAGACGAATTCAATCTATAAAAGTTGACATAAACACTAGTTTACAACTCTTTCATCATTAAAGTCTTCCTACATGCTAAACTTTCGAACATCATACTATATGACCTGAAATAATAAAATTGAGCGAATGTCTAAAGATGAAATCTGATGTAAAAAAAAATTGTAAGTCTCATAAATTTATTGTCAAAGTAGCTCCCAACTTCAAACACTTCTAGATAATCTTTTGTAAAAGACAATATTTAGCAACATATGCTTAGCAACACTGCCTTAAGTTTCGCAAATTATGAAGCAGCAAAAATATCTTAGAAGAAAATATTTTAATCCTTGCACCCCTGGGACTTCTACCCCTATGCTTTGGTACTTTGCTATCTTAAACAAACACCTTCACAATCAACTGCTCAAAAGCAAATGTTCTAATAAAGATTAGTCTTGTGAACCTCGTGAGACTTGCTTTAGGGAGAGAAATAAGGATAAATACTCTCAAAAGAATCATATATTGATACCAAGTTGTCTGAAGGATATAAACAAATATAGAAACTGATACATCATCTTGTAAATTTACCTTGGGGAGACTAAAATATACTTGAACTATATACTGAATCCAACCAAAGAAATAAATGAACCTCCTTTACCACAACTATTTCAATGATATAGAGGCAATACTAATACTATAAGGACTGGAACAAGGACATGTAATCTATGATCCATTTAGTATTTTCTCCGTGTTAAACCGCACTCTATTATCGATCACCTTAATAATGATCATTAAAAGATTATTATTATTAGAAAGAAATTCGAAATCATTATAATAATAAATACTTCAAATTATTTATTCCACTTTTTAATCCATGAGCTTCTTAATCTTAGAGTATTACAATATAAGTGTAGCATTTTATTGTAATAATACCATAACAATTATATTACCATCTTAGAGCACAAAAAAAAAGAACGGAAATAAATGGGTGAACTAACTTGAAGTTGGTGAGGAGAAGCAGAGCAACCACGGGCTTGAATACCAATAAGGTCTTCAATTAAATCATTTTCTTCTTTAAGACAGCAACAAACTTTGACTTCTTGTTGGTCTACAACACTATTAAAGAGTTGATTACATAAAGCATGTTAGAAGAAGATCAAGTCATCAAGAACTGAAAAGGCAAAATATCATTAATGTAATATATATTTTAGCTGGATATACCAATGTCTGTATTAAAGAAGGAAAAGGGGCTAAGAGACCTATCACTGCAGGACTCAATTCAAATCCTAAAGACATCATGTTATCAAAATATATCTTCCAACAACTTATTGAGCTATAGATGTATTGACGAGCCTGATATTGATATTGTTTCTTCAGCTGAAATTGTCCGTTAACAGACTGCTTCGTATTCCCAATAACAAATATACAGATAATAAGTATCACGTTTTAAGACAAATAAGAAGTATTCTACATAATAGCTACAACCTCGATCCAATCCTTAGAGATAGACTGATAGATGATCAACTGTCCCTATCCTTTGTCAATTAGAATCAAACAAGAACTTGAGTTAAATATTCTAACAAAATCTAGTAGCAATTAGTATATCCTGTTTGTTTAAATGTTAAGATTCAATTTGGTGATCAAAACAAAATGGGTTTTTATAGGCGCACACAAAAGATTACTCTCCTTAGCGACCCTACAAACTAGAGAAATAAAGGCGCACACAAAAACTAGAGATATCCATATATGCATGAAAAAGTTACTACATTAATAAATAGAAAAATTTAATTTTAGTTTCAACAGAGGACCGGAAGGCCAAAGGCAACAATAGAGACTCGGAGACCAAGACTTTGTTAGCTTTCCTTCCAAATATAATGGTAGATGAGCTCTACAACATAAAAATTTAGAGAATTCTTTATTAATTTCATATGTATAAGCACCAAGTGTTCTTCTTAACTGTTGTTTTACATTTTAAAGCATCCCAGATTCATAAGGAACAATGAATACAAATCAGTAACTGAAAACTAGATACCAAAAAGGGGAAAAAGAATCTCAAACTACATCACTAATACCTCTGAAATTCACCACTCTCATGTAAAATCAGATCCCATCAAGCATTGTGAATAGAACTTAGAAAATCCATAATGAACAGTAAATAGAGCAAGAAGTCCATCACAAAAAATGAATAGAATCTACACTGATAGTGAATGAATAAAGTAAAAAAATTACCAGAAGACCAGATCTGAGAGATCGTACCTCGATTTTCTTTTAGTTCGAGGCCAACAAAAATCAATTTTTTCTTAATTTACTAATGTGTGGCTTACCCTCTTTATTTATTTATTTGTTGCATCTCTGAATGTTCTTTCACGGTAGATAATCAGAGTGATGAGTTGGGTAACCAGGGATTGTGGTCGGGTTGGTGAGATAGCAATTAGTTGGGCAGCGGCGTCTGAGCAGTACGATGGAAGACCTTTCAAAAACCTTTCCCTGAAATTATCTTTAGTTCGTGATTTACATTTGGAGGGAATATATGAATTTTATTGGAAAATATTGGTGGGAAAGAAGATAAAACATTAACTTCAATTAGTGATTATTAGGGGCCATTCTTTTTAATTGCCAGCAAGAAGGTAGTTTCTCCTAGCTAATGTGCATTTGTCGGTAATATCCCTTCGTCAATAATAAATTAGTGACAATTAATTAATTGCCACTAAATGATTGCCGTTAAAATGACTTTTTGTTGTAGTGTTAGATCATTGAATATTGTTATCATTGCTCATATTCATTACTATCCGGATAAAATATACTAGTTATCATGTCTTAATATCGGTAACTTTATCTTTTGGATATTATTTTTAATTAAGATTAATTTTTCTTTATATAAATCTAATTGGTTGAACCAAGACCTATATTTTTGTTCAAACATACGCAGTCCTTACTCCTATCTTGTAAAGATAGAGAGGTTGTTTTGGAATACCCTCGGCTCAATAAAGTATTATTTATATCCACATAAAAGAAAATTAACCCTGCGTACATAGTACAATTTTTCGATGAAAGGGGTTTGGATTCTACCCTAAATTTGCCCCTGTTTATTAGTTATTGGTCATGTAATACGTGGCAATTAGTCTATAGTCTATACACGATCTGGTGTAATAAATAAAATGGTTTTTAATTTTGTGCGTGTACCGGAGAACAATAGCAAATATCTTATGGAATAATCGAAGTATATGCAAACTAACTTGATACCACATAAAAAGATATTCTTCAAAGTTATACATTATGACATAAGCACTATACACGCTACATTTTTGGCTCTACACATAAACTGTATCACTTGTCACTTAGCCAAGTGTCATGACCCACCACATCATCATGCCATGTAGGTGCCACTTGGTATATATTTTTGCCATATGGAAAGCTTACATAGGAAAGAGGCTAGAACTTGTCGGAAAGTTCTAGAGAAATCTAAAGGTTTCCCTAGGAAGACCCTAGAACCCAATAGAATTGTTAGGGAAGTCCTTAGAAGATTCTAGCTATGTAGAATATTCTAGAGAAATGACTTACTTGTAAATATTAAGGACTTGTGTAACAATTAATATTTACACACTAGCCCCTACAAGACTAGTATATAAAGGGGCCATTCATTTGTAAAATCACCAAGCAAAACAATCAAGTTCTCTCTAGTACAAAAGCTTCATTTGACAATTCTCTTGTGTTCGATCATTCTCTTAGCGATCTTGAGTGTAGTAAGGCTGACTTGGCATAGCAAGAACGTGAGCAAGTTGTGCAAGATCGTGAGCGAGTTGTCAAGTGACGCACATGCGCTTAGTTCAAGACTAAGAACGTGACAATGTGGTATCAGACCAAAGGTTATGGCTAAGAGAATGTTAGAAAGAATACAAGAGGTTGCTAGAAGGAAGTTTTGTAGGAAACCATGACCGAAATTACCAAGGGCTTGGTACTTGTAGAAGGGATCAGCGTGAAGGTCCCTAAGCGAAAGCAATATAGTGGTGCACGGGATGCACACGAGGCGGTAGACTTACTTTGGAGGATGGATAAGTACTTTGAGGTAGTCAAGGAGGATGATGAAGTTGTTAAGGTACGCAACACCTCAATGTACTTGACCGATGCTGTCGTGCTGAGGTGGCGTCAGAAGTGTGCCAACAATGAAATAGGGCTATGCAAGATTGAGTCATGGGAGCAGTTCAAGAAGGAGTTGAAAAAGCAATTCTACCCGATGAATGTGGTGTACGAGGCTAGGCGGAAGCTAAGGAAGCTTCGACAAACGACCATAATTTGGGAGTATGTGCGCGAGTTCACTACTTAAATGCTGCAAATTCCGTCATTATCCGAGGAAGATTCCCTCTTCTACTTCATGGATGAGTTACAAAATTGGATAAAGCGAGAGTTAAGAAGACATCAAGTAGCCGACATGGACGAGGACATAGGGGTAGCCGAGTCGCTCGATGAATTTAAGATGGAGCCTGTCAAGTTCAAAAAAGGCAACGCCGAAAGGGGTGGGGGAGATCATGACAAGGACAACGGAGAAAGGCATAGCCGAGGTATACAAGGGTGATGGCAAGGGGCCATCCCATAACGGACAGGGGTCCAAGAAAAGCGGTAAGGGTCCGAAAAACTATAGCTAGTACGTGCCTAAGAGAGGGTGCTAATTCTGCAAAGGATCACATCAGGCAAGTGAATGCCCAAAGTTGGGGAAACTTGTAGCAATGATCGAAAACATTGCTCAGGCATATAAGGGTGTCATATGAGGGACCACCTCCATTGGGGGGATGCGCTTGGAATCTAAGCTGAACGTAGAAGATTCCAAAGCGTATCTTAGCACCATGCAAATGGAGCATGATGGCAGCAAGAAAAGTTGGGCGGACATAGTTGAAGAGGATGGCGAGTTACAAAGTGATAGCATGCTATCAGACTTAGACAATACACCGAGCAGAAGGGTCAAGTTTGCTGGCAAGGCTGTGACCACAGAGGGCAGTCAAATAGGGAGTGCACGCATAGACCCGATGCTTGAGAAGTTTCTAGACTTAGTTGAGTCATGAGGAGATTCAGGCCATGAGCAAGGAGAGGCATCTGATGGGCGGAGGATTGAGGCCATCAATTCTAGCTGTCCAAAGTACAAACGACGTAAGAAGAAATGTGACCGGTACCTTGTGAATTGGGAAGGCGAACCGCTCCATAGAGCATCATGGCTAATGGACAAAGATCTCTGGCGATGCCAAGGCGAGGTGCACATGTACGCGTTGATGCTTTGTGCCGAGGGCGGCAAAAAATTAGGTGGGGGAAAGTGTCATGGCCTGCCATATTATCATGCCACGTAGGTGCCACTTGGCATATATTTTTGCCATATGGAAAGCTTACATAGGAAAGAGGCTAGAACTTGTAGGAAAGTTCTAGAGAAATATAGAGGTTTCCCTGGGAAGACCCTAGAACCCTATAAAATTGTTAGGAAAGCCCTTAGAAGATTCTAGCTATGTAGAATATTCTAGAGAAAGGACTTACTTGTAAATATTAAGGACTTGTGTAACAATTAATATTTACACACTAGCTCCTACAAGACTAGTATATAAAAGGGCCATTCATTTGTAAAATCACCAAGCAAAACGATCAAGTTCTCTCTAGTAGAAAAGTTTCATTTGACAATTCTCTTGTGTTCTAACATTCTCTTAGCGATGTTGAGTGTAGTAAGACTGACTTGGCATAGCAAGAACGTGAGCAAAGATCATGAGTGAGTTGTCAAGTGTTGTACGTGTGCTTAGTTCAAGACTAAAGACGTGACACAAGTGACCAATACTTCTTATCTTTTTTTTTTTTTTTTTTTTAGTCAAATAGCTTTCTCTTCTAGAATTTAGTTGGGCTCTATCCATCCCCCCCCCCCCCCGATCTTATCACGCTTAAAGATCAAATTCTTGTTGTCACTAGA
This sequence comes from Nicotiana sylvestris, assembly GCF_000393655.2. Taxonomy (NCBI): domain Eukaryota; kingdom Viridiplantae; phylum Streptophyta; class Magnoliopsida; order Solanales; family Solanaceae; genus Nicotiana; species Nicotiana sylvestris. The sequence goes on from NC_091065.1 coordinate 114,904,970, forward strand.
CTTTGCAGCATAATCACCAGTGATAACTTTACCAACCCAAAACTCTCTTTCTAAAGCTCCACTTGAAAAGCAACATCAGCAAAAAACAAACAAAAATAGTTGTGTTGCCACTGTCCTTCTAAGTGCTCCCAACTGTAGGAAAGGCCTGAACTTGTTGCTATGGAATAACCTGGTCAACGCACTCCTAACTAATCAATTATGTTAGGGTGACACCTGAATCATGATGTTTCTTCTCAGACTTTATAGTCAGTTGTGTAAGATAGGTCATAGAAGTGCTCTATGTTTTCATAATAATTCTTGTATGTTATTTACAAGGTATCTTAGCACTTGAAAAAGAGACTAATAATCGTGGAATGCCTCAAGTAGCAGATTTCATGCATTTTGGCTTTGAATATCTCATATGCTAGGTCGTGTTAATACGATCTTTTAGATAATACTAATTGCTAAATGCATTTCGATACCTTCCAATTATCTTGTTACTCTTTTGCATACCATATGTTATGGCTCTATGTGTCATTGTCATTAATCGTTTTATTTAAGACAAAAATGATATTTTTGGAAGTTATATCTTGTTACATGAAACAAGTATGCAAGTATGCTTCTATGCTATTAAATTCTCCTAACGACTTTACAATTAGGATGTCTTTGGATACAAATTAAAATCTATAAATTGTAGGGACATAAAATAAAATGAGATTTGGTCTTCTTTTCACTAGGAAATAGAATTATTATAACACTCTAAATATTAGATTAACTTGTAAAATGTACAAATACTATGAATATAAAATAAACTGGTATTTGGTGTTCCTTTCACTGGGAAATAGAATTGTTGTTGTTGGGGTTTCAACTGAGGTGTGAATGGAAAATAAAGAGTTATTTCCCCAAAAGACATCACTAGAAAAAATACATTTTCTTTCGACCCATTTGCTGGCTATAAAGAGAGAGGCATTGCCTCATTTTTCAATACACCAAAATCTGTTAGTTTTTCAAAAGGTAAGAGAGAGGCATTCTCTTACCTTTTCTGCATATATGCAAGAAAATAATGTCAAGTGTTCAATGTGTTCACACTTGCTGCCGTTCGTTGAGTTTGCTTAAATCTGTTAGTTTGATTGTTAGTATTACAGAATAGTTGTTTCATTCTATATTGGGAGGAATTAATTCAACAATCATGGAAAACAGTGAGGAAATTAAATTCCTAAAGGAAACAACATTTTCTATTGGGCTCGGAACCTTTTAAAATATGTTTCTATTTTGTTCATCTAACGTTTTTTCTGTTTCTGATTGTGAACACAGTTTTACTAATAGGTATTACAATCTAAATATTAAATTAACTTGTAAAATATACAAACACTATGAATATAAAATAAAATAGGATTTGATGTTCTTCACTAGGAATAGGAAATGAAATTATTGTCACAGCCTAAATGTCAAATTAATTGGTCAAGATTATGTATGAAAAATACAATGTCTTAAATTAAATACAATGTCTTAAATTTATTATAGAAGAGATCTAGAGAAAAAAGCTGATTAAGACAAGGCAAGTCTTCTGAAAAGATCACTCTGCTCAACTTAAAAATCTACTCTTCTGGAAAAGTTTGTGCGACTTTTTTCCAAGGAAGTACTTCTGCAATTTTTTTAGAGTCCATTACTCAAATGGTCACTTAACTAATCCAAATTATCTTTTAAAGTCACTTTTCTCTCGTTTGTAACAACAAAGTAACTATGCCTATTGCACTCAGAAGGTCACTCAACTAGATTTTTTAAATTTTAGATTGCCAAATACCTATTTTATCCTCTAAATTATAAACATTTATCTTCTATTTTATTTTTTTTCATTTTTAATTTACATTATGGACTTACCTATAGAATAAATAAATATTATTTATAAATTAAAAAAAATAAAAGTATTTAGGCATATATAATGCTAGAGTAACAAAATAATGAGCATAGTAAAAAATTAATTAGAATAATTTGTTAGTAATAATAATTTTGTATAACAACAAAAATTCAAAAGTTTATTTACACAATTCAGAATGAAAGAAAATAAAGATTGTAAAATATATATATTCCATGCACGTAATATAAAAATAATTATTTAAATAAAGGTATTTTTATAATATATATTATATATTCTTGAAAATTATGCTCAATTATATTTATTCCCTGCACGACTTAACATATCATATTTTATCCTAGACAGATAGTCCCTGCTTTCCGGTGACATAACTTTGTGTCGTCGAAAAGTTGGTAGAAACATAATAATATAATTGAGTATAATTTTCAAGAATATATAATGTATATTATAAAAGTACCTTTATTTAAATAATTATTTTTATATTACGTGCGTGGAATATATATTTTACAATCTTTATTTTCTTTCATTTTGAATTATGTAAATAAATTTTTGATTTTTTTTGTTAATACTAAAAAGTTAAAATAATAATAATAATAATAAATATTTATAATTTAGAGGGTAAAATAGTTATTTGTCAATCCAAAATTTAAAAAATTATGACTTCTGAATGCAATAGGTTGTTATAGATGAAACAATGACTTTTTGAGTTGATTGATTCTTTTTTCTTTACAACTTTTTGACTTCCTACTTCTCGTCACATCTAGTAGGCAATTTGATTATATAACCAAATGATGCGTTGTCATTAGAATTATCCTCTAAATCCCCAGCCAAAAAAAAAAAAGAAAGAAAAAAGATCATCACTTGAGGAACCAACTAAAATAAAATTATCTCCAAATGGGTCTAATTATACAATGTTGAGATTCCCATATTAGTAAACCTTAACTTGAAAACTCCAAATGTTCTTAGCCAAAAACCTACCAAAAAAAAAGAGACACAAATTAAACAGTCTACCCTTTGTTATTCAAATTAACATTATATGATCAACAACAATTAGACTCGTTTCTTAAGCTCCAATTCAAGAAAAGTATGGTAAATCTGAAGTTTTGGTTTCTACTTGCAATTCTTTCTGTGTTTCTTTGTAAATCATCAGCAGTAGAATCAGATGCTATAGAGTCTGTGCTGAGGCGTTTGCATAGCAAAGAGGCACCACCAATAGTGCAAGAATCTGCAGCTAAGGGTGTTTTGCAGAGGCTACTTCCTGCCCATTTGCACAGCTTTGAATTTAAGATTGTTTCCAAGGTACTGAACAATTATCTCCTTGGTTTTTCAAATTATGGGTCTCTCCCATTTATTCCCTTTTTGTTTAGGAATTGGTAATTCACTATGTCTGTAACTTAAAGTTTACTGTTTTTCTTGGTTTAATCCATAAATGCTCAAGATTGTTGAAGTAACATCATATTTTTGAAGAACCGCTTAACTGTTTTAGTTATAAACACAAATGACATCAGTATATGCCCTTTGTGTGAACTATTAATTGGTTCACTAATAAGTTCAAAACCGGCAGCACAAATTTTGGGAAGAAATTATTATTGTAACACTTGTTAGTACCAAAAAAATTGGTAAATGGTCCTTACTTTTATGATCACTGTGTGTATAGGATACAATATCCTTGCTTGAATAAGTATAAGGTCAGAAATTGTATTTGAGTGGCTATTCTTAATTTTTCTTTTGTCTAATGATGTTGAAGTGTCGTCTTAGGCTGCTGTAAGTTAGGATCTTTTATATTCTTATAGTTTTGTTGCTATAGCTGCATTTTATTCTCGCCAAACTGACTTGTTAGTTGACTATTTGCAATTTATACATGACATTTTATATGTAAATGTAGGATCTTTGTGGTGGAAGAAGCTGCTTTCGTATAACCAATTACAAGGTTTCAAGCAGAAATTCACCTGAGATATTGTATGTTAACGAATGGTTATAGGATCTCATTATGTTACACTTTTTGACATCTACTGCTCTCTGATTGCTAAAAGTTTTATGTTCTTTTTATTGTAGAAAATTTGTATTTTCCTTTAAGCAGGCAATGACTGTTGATACTCCTAATTTTACTTCTTCCAGTTGCACATTGTTTAGTTAGTTATTGTTTGGTCTAAGTCCTTGGTTCATAATATTGCCAACTTTGCCGCCGTACCAGGTGGCTGCAAAGTGTTTGAACAAGTTTGTTGCAAAGTTCTTAAAGAGATTAGTTTGTTGATGTCAATTGGCACTCTTCATTTTTAGTACGAGCTTTGGAACATGATATATTTATGTCTTAACTCTTAAGGGTTGACAGTTGATTGCCTTAGCCTCTTTTGGCATCTGTCCAGATTTTCTTGTTAAAATAGAAGACAAAATTAAAATATTTAAAACTTTGTTATCCTGTGCATAGATACAGTTGAACATGTTGTGGCTGCACGTCTAGTTCTGCTTCAACCAATATTGTCTAAAAGAGGCTTAAATTAGGTGATGAATCTATCTTTGATTTGTTTTCTCTTAGGATTCAAGGAACTACAGCCGTTGAAATCACATCGGGGTTACACTGGTATTTAAAGTATAGGTGTGGTGCTCATATTTCATGGGACAAGACAGGGGGTGTTCAGTTAGCTTCAGTTCCCAAGCCAGGATCACTGCCTCTTGTAGAAGCAGATGGAGTGACGATCCAACGGCCAGTACCATGGAACTACTATCAAAATGTCGTCACATCCAGCTGTAAGAATACAACTCTCTCTCTCTCTCTCCCCTTCTCTTCCCCCCCCCCCCCCCCAAACCTTTTATGCATAAATTGTTGTCTCATATTAAAGTGCAGCAAAAAATGCACCATCACCGAAATACTAGTAATAGGTATGCCCTCAATACATAAATAATGGGGAACATAATGCGGTATTTAGTTGATTTTTACAGTTTGAGCATCTATCTTCTGATATCCTGTTTGAAAGCCTTATATCACTGTAATTTCACTGTGTTTGTGCTAGCAATATTGATGCCTTCTTTTGCTATTCTTTTCTAGTGATTATTCCTTGTCCTCTTTAGATCTCAGTCCTTTTCTCATCTGATAATAGGACGATGAAACTACAATTCACGATGTTCCTCAATCCTCCTCCGCATATTTGTGCATTGCTAAAGCCACATATTATTTGTATGTTATTCATGTGGTGTTTGAGGGCTTTCATTTGGATATCTTGTGCAATACCAAGGTTCTCTCAGTAAATGCTCTCTTGTGCCCAAACCTATTAGAAGATGATGCCCAAAGAGCAAAATACAGAAGAAAATCAGATCTTGTTGACTGTTTTTCATCCTTATCTTTTCTAAGGCTGTAATCAGTCTTACTCTGGTCATGGACAACTTATCAGGAGTTTGACATTGAAGTCATATCTATCAAGAATGTTAAGTTCATATATCAAAGCATTTATAATAAGTTATAGAGCTGTAGATACCTCTTGAATTCAGCCTTTTTTCTGAACTATTCCAGTAGGTTTAAGCTGTTCAGATTTGAGTTGAGACTGATTGAAAACCCTTTTACTTGATAACTCTACTCTGTCGGCATTAGGAGAATCATTAGTTTTCTATTTATGGATGTTTACTGTTGGTATTTTTTGAGATGCTGCTGGTATAACAACTTTGCATATTTCTACTTTTTATTGGTTTTTGAGATGCTGCTAGTGTAACAGCTTAGCATATTACTACTTTTCCATGCAGATTCATTTGTTTGGTGGGATTGGCAAAGGTGGGAGAAAGAAATAGATTGGATGACACTTCAAGGAATCAACTTACCTTTAGCGTTTACGGGGCAAGAAGCTATCTGGCAAAAAGTTTTCTTGGTATTCTTATAGCTTTGGATTTTGTGGGTTCCTCTAGCTTAATTTAGAGCCAAATGGCTGTTGCCATGGCAATTTCTGCCTGATATTCGAATGAGGAAAGTCATACAAGCTGTTTGATACCTTTGAGCAAGAGCATGAGTTTGTATATGTTAACCGAATCAGTTGTGGTAGTACAGATGCTATAAACCTTTCTTTCTGCTAACATATGCGTTGTTTCTATATTGCTAAACTTAGCACTTCTTTATTGAATCTACCTCTATGAAGTAGGCCAGTACTTGGGCTTTATTTCAGATAAAGTTTGTTGATTAAAATGTTTAGTTTTTGTGCCGAGTAGTTAAGGTTTCATATGCCATCAGGTAAAATCTTGTTCTCCTAGAATGCAGCAATTTTCTCTGAAATTTACTGAAAATACATCCCTTCATGCTATTAATTCTTGGCTATTTTATTTGGTGCTGAAAAGCAATGTGCCAATATCTTCTTAATGTTACTTTCCTAGTTCTTTTATGGTCATTATGTCCATATCTTATGTTGCTACAGAGATTATATCTGCTTGATGTTTACCTTGGGGTTCTTATTACTGATGGTGCGTAGGAGACAAATACCATAGTGCTTGATTAGTTGTCGCTCATGATACAGCCTGATATGGTTTTATAAGAAGCTTCATTAGATGCTTATAAGCACTTTCTGATTCATGTTTGTTTATGATCAGGATTATAATATTACTACTCAAGATCTAAATGATTTCTTTGGTGGACCTGCCTTCCTGGCTTGGGCTCGCATGGGAAACCTACATGCGTGAGTACCATAACCCGTCCCTTATATCTAACTTGTCTTTTCAATCAAGGGCTTTTCCAGCCACAACAAATGCTGGTAAACCGTATGTTGTAACAAATGTTATCTGGTTCAGGTATCTTGTGAGACCAGGGCATATATGTTGTAAAGATTTTGTGATTTAAATGTCATGCGGTAAATTGACTTTGAACTTCGGTATATGGTGCTCAAAGTTAAAGGGTTCAGTACCTAGGAAAGGAGGATATTTCAGATGTGTTAAAGCAGGCCTATCTTAGGCTGTTCAGCCACATCTGAGTGAGTTTAGCTCGCCTATAAGATCTATAATGAATTCTAAATTTACTTGTCATCTGATTGATGCACGCAATCCTTCTCATATGATTGGACGGCCAACAGGGATAGGCTACGTCTAATAAAATTTTCCATCCTATTGTGGCCTCTTGTTCTTAGTAGATTCTTTTTGAGATGGGAATCATATGTGAGGTCCATTTTTTACCAATGTTATAAGAGCTTGAAGAATTGTTTGTGCCTCAATTTTTTGCAAAGCTAAACTGATTTTCTCCATGCTTTTTCCCTAGCTGCCTATTGTCCTTTGCTATTTGTGTCTTACCATTTCTATGTTGAGGTAAGAAAGACCAGGTGTCATGTTTTACCCTCACGAGGATTAGTTGTCTTAACACAATCCGACATTTTCCTCGTTAGAGTTCGTATTTTTTTGAGGATGAAGATGAAAGCATGCATCTTTAGCGACACTTTTTTTTTTATAATTGTGGTGTCGGGGCCAGCTTGTACGCATCTCGACTAATTCCACGAGCTACCTGCTACCTCCCACCAGGTATCTAGTAACTCTATCCACCAAGGCTTGACAGATTGGAGGAAATCACCTAGTGTTTTTGTCTCCTCTGAGATTTGAACCTAAGACCTCAGGTTCTCAACCCACTTCATTAACCACTTGGCCACATCCTTGGGTCCTTATCTGCACTTTTAACTTGTTCGTACAGCAGATGCGACTAAATTCATCCCTATTTGTATTACATTTCTCATGGTATCTATGCTTCAAAGTTTGCTGTGGATTGCTCTCTGTATCTTATTTTGTTTCATTTTTGGATATTTACACTCCAAATCTATATTGCACTGCAGATGGGGTGGACCTTTATCTCAAAACTGGTTAAATATTCAGTTAGCATTGCAGAAACAGATATTATCTCGGATGCGAGAGTTGGGCATGACCCCAGGTATGCCATTGTTTTTAGTTTCAAAGGAATCTTTCAACAATTTTTTCTTTCTTTGTTATGTTCGAATTCTGATTAGCAGACCATGGCTTCTTGTAGCCCGGTGTTTTAATTAAGTTGAAGGTGTTTCTGTTATTTACTTCTTCAATTCACAATGTGATTGCTCAAACTAATTTTCTTGTCTTCATTTTTCTCCAATGGCTGCTAGTGCTTCCATCATTCTCTGGAAATGTTCCAGCTGCATTAAAAAAGATATTCCCGTCTGCAAATATTACAAGACTTGGAGACTGGTATGTCAATTTTTGAAGTTTGTTGTCTCAATTAGTACATTTCCATCTTGCTGATCCTTTTCATAACATTGTTTTCTATTATTTTTATGTTGAGGATATGCAAAATATTTCACAATCTCTTTCTTTCCCTTCACTTCACTCTCCATGCTAAGTTTTAGAATTTTTCTTCAACATGTTTCTAAACAAAGTTCGATTTCTGTGATGTTCGTTAGATGATAAGCTTATGACAGCTAGTGAGATGCGTCCTTTAGTTTCTTTCCTCCACCCTCCTAGTTTTTGACCAACTTCTCTTCTATAATCTGAGAAAGAACGATAGTTTTCCAATTTTAAATTCGTATAGAGCAATGTACGAATTCCGACTAACCTTTCTTGTATTGAAGAGCTAGAAGTATTAAGGACTCACTTAGCTTTCTGTTTCTGAAAGTAAAAATTCTATCCCTGGTAATTTTAAAATTTTCTTGTTTCTGAAGTGCTCCCTAAGAAAGTACATCTAACTTGGCTGAAAATTTTATTGTCAGATACTGGGAAGATTTGTTTGTTTTGAACCTGATGGAGTTTATACTTTTCTTAGGAACACTGTTAATGGTGACCCTCGATGGTGTTGTACTTTTCTCCTTGCCCCTTCCGATCCTTTATTTATTGAAATTGGAGAGGCATTTATCCGGAAACAGATTGAGGGTGAGTTATACTTCTGTCCTTCAGTTGAAAAGGATTTGCCTTTAATAAACAGACTACAGACAAAAGTTTTTTGGTCTTGAAAAATGTAAAAGGATTTTAGACTAACCTCTTTTTTTTCTTGTTCTAGTGCTTTATCTTTTTCATTTTGAACATAGAACATTGAGGAGCCAAAGCTTTTTAAGATATCACACTTTTCTGTTTTCAATTCTATGTTAAATGAACTAATGGAAATAACTAGAATAAACAAGAAATTACATGACCACTACACTTCACTGGGGAAACCAATGAGTTCCCCACAGCTTTATAACTGTAAAATATTGAGGAGAAGACAGTATGCAGAGATGGCACTGCACAAGCTTTGGAAAACTCAGGTTTCCACATTGTTGCAAGCAACTTTTCCAACTTAGAATATCCTAGTACAACAACTACGTCCCAATCTCAAACAAGTTGGGCTCGGCTATTTGAATCCTCAGTAACCATTGTAACCCATTTAAACTCATCTCATGCCAATATTATGCTAATACAAATAAAAATATTAGAAATTCTATTTATTTTCTAAACGTATAAATACTACTCATAGAGAGCAGATTTAGAATAGCCTGTTAAATCTGCTAAAATATGCCTGGTAATGACAGCGATAGTTAAATTAAGTTAAGATATGCAAGGAATGGAAGGGAATTTTTAACATAGTCATTGACATACTCTTGCCTACCTGGTACATGTAGAACACAGAAATATGATGAAGCTTATAGAAAGGCAAAATTCACATACATGACAAGCACATGAGTGAGCACTTCTTTAGAAAAGCGACAAATGGAAAGCACTTGAATAAGTATTTTTCCAGCAAGATGAACTTGTTTGACCCTGACTGCATGTCCGTTCCCAGGGAATTAGGACCTTTATGTTGGATCCGTGCTATGTTACTTCTGGAGTTGTATTCTGTCAGTCTGTTATTATTTTTGATGGGAGCATGGGTTTGTTCCTAGTGAGGATTTTTGAGTTTGGTATTTACTGTTCTACTGGATTCTGCTAGTCATATAACATGAGTCCAGTTTTCAGCATTTCCCCATTTGTACGCTCACTCCAAAATAAGAGGATGGCATGCTTTGTATTTATGCCTTTAAAATCATGAGTTTAACAATTAGCACTTGTATTTTATCAGTCACTGCCTAATGAAAGCTTATCTAAAATGTGGCTTCTGTCCTCTTTTTTCTATTTTCATTTTCAAGTGTAATTGTTTCCTTCTATCCTTGACACTCATAACCATTCTCAGAGCAACAAATCTGATATGATTTTATGGTTTTGATAATGCACTTAAGTTAAATTTGAATAACATTGTAGGGAGGGGGGAAGCATATGTTTGATGCATTTTCTATTCTGACAGACACCTCTTGACGGAGAAAACATCTTGGCGTAAGTATCAGAAAGCCGACGAGGGTGGTGGTCCTGCCGATAATTGATATACCATTAGACTTTTATGATCATTGATGACTTCAATTAAGCTCAAAATACTTGAATATTGCTGTTTCATTGATAGTATGTGCTAGAGGTTGCTAGTTTTTGCAATCTGGTAGTGTGTGAATATTGTAAAATATGGTCCTTTCACTTGACACCCCAAAAGAAAAGTAAGCTCAGTATAGTGAGCTCCTACTTGCTGACAATTCTGCTCCACTTGGGACCTCCTTTCACGAGAAAAAGAAAATAAAATGAAACCGGCGATTTAATTCCAATGCCTCAACTAGTACAACTTTCAGCATCTAGTTCTCTCTCTCTCTCTCTCTCTCTCTCGCTCCCTCCCTCCCTCCCTCCCTCCCTCCCTCCCTCCCTCTCTCTCAGTGCCTATATTTTAGTTGAACTGCATTATAAGGTGCTTTAATGGATCAAATACATCCGACCTAGGAAGAAGGCAAAGCACATATGGTGTAGTAGATCTAGTTTCATTGTGATGTTCATATTTACAGGGGATTGGGTGTGATGCAAATTCTCAATTTCATTGATGCAGTCATATTGTTGGTTGTAGTTCATGAATCATTATCTATATTGTTGAAATGTGTGACCATCTCATCTAAAAGCTTAGGCCGTTAGAGAGTGCACATTTTTATTTAGTTAATTATGTCTTCAACACGCCTCCTTACGTGCGGGCTTGATTCTTTTTAATGAGCCAAGCACGTGAATTTTTTTTTTGATATTGGATAGCGGTGAGACTCGAACCTAGGACCTCTGTCTGCTCTGATACCATGTTTAAGTGTGACACCATCTCATTTAAAAGCTTAAGCTGTTAGAGAGTGCACACTTTTATTTACTTAATTATGTCTTCAACAGTTTGTTTGGACATCTTTTTGAGGAAAAAAAAAACTTTAATGTTTTGCAGCCTATAATTGTATATTTCCTGTTTGATCTCAACTGACTCTTTTGTGATTCATGTTTCTTATGTTCACTGCAGAATACGGAGACATCACCGATATTTACAACTGGTAGTCCATCATTCCACTAAACTACTTCATCTGGCCTAATTAAGTACAATGAATTCGCAAGCAGTTTCAAGTATTTCACTTTGATCTATTTTATCAAAAAAAAAAAAAAAATCACTTTGATCTTGTTTACAAATGCATGTTGCTTATTATCTGGTTTTATATAAACGCCTAAAGCAGGTGACAAATTGTTTCTCTTCTAGGCTCTAACAAAGTATGTTTGAAGGCTTCTTACTTTTTAAAGCCTGGAAAAGTTGATTTTATTGCTCGTATCTTTTATATATTGTTTGCTCTTCCTGTCTGACTCTATTTATTGAACTGAAACTTCAGTTAATGTGATTAGGAGCGATGTGGGGCTATAAAGATTTATAACTTAAAAGACAATTGTCCTACTTGTTTTTTTATACCCTTAAATGTATGAACATCACCTTTTTTGCAGCAAGTACTAGTAATACTATTCTCTTTTTTCTTTAAGCTTAATCTCTCCTCCTAGATGATCCATTTAAGAAGGGAGAGTCACAACTCTTTTTTATCAGAACATAAATGGTGGAACTTGTAACAGGGTCTTGCTGAATAAGTCGAAAACTTCTTGATGTTGACATTAATGCCCAGCGTAGGGATCTCATATGGTTGTTTTAGGGCATCAAATTTTGAATTCTTTTAACTTCCAGTCAAGGATTATTCTTAGAGCCTAGAACAGGCAAATAAAAATTTTCACTCAAAATCTGAGAACTGGCATGTTTATACAGTGATACTTTCAATGAGAATACTCCACCTACTGATGATCCGACATATATTTCATCTCTCGGCTCTGCTGTGTACAAAGCAATGTCAAAAGCAGATAACAATGCGGTGTGGTTGATGCAAGTATACTTCTTATTCTTACCACTAATACTCTTACTTGGCTACTGATTTGTTCAATGATATCTAGTATTATTGTTATTAATTTTTTATAAGGTAATAATATGTAGCATTAATTGAGTTCTATTGTGATCTGTTGTTAATTTTTGGCATCTTAAAACTAGTAGTATAGAAAAATGTTTTGGAAGTTAAAAACATAAGAAACGTGAGTTCACCATTGGGATTTAATTAGTATTTACACGTAATCTAGAAAGGAAAAACACCTGGGTATGGAAAAATCCTTGATAGGGAGAGCTTCCCCCCGAATGGGGCCCTACGCGGCGCGAATCCGGATATAGTCGGGCTCCAATGCGGGTACCGGACACCGGGTGGGAAACAAAAAAAAAAAAAAAAAAAAGGAAAAACACCTAATTACATCCCTAGAAATCTCCTACTTATGTAGTTATAGGGATCAAGATACTTTTTATATTTACAAGGTGTGAATCCTTGCTATTTTAACCAATTTGAGACAGTACATTTTTATGGTTTATTTCATGAATTTTCTCAAGGAATTTCTGGATTTAAGTGCCATTGACTGTATTTACCTTATCAGGAAACAGAGTGCCATTGACTGCTGGGACTGTATTATTAATCAAGTTAGTGCTTAGATGGGATCATTTTTACGGAAAAATTTTGTTTTGTTGGAAGGCTTTGAAGCTAGCTGGTTTCTCATACTTTTAACATTTTAGCTCAAATTGTCCCGAGTTTAAGTTTGATCTCAGGAGTTTACTGGTTCATTGTGTTGTTACTTCTACAAAATATCATTATGCATGTGAATCCTGGATCCAAGTAGCTTGAAGTGAAAGTTGAATCAATAACAGGAGATTTTCTTTCGTTAGTTTTTAGCAAACTGCAGATGGATTATTATATCGTTAGGCCTGAATCTTGTGGTGAATGAGAGTTCATTTGTCAATGAATCTATTCACCTGGTATTGACTTTTGTATAAATATTTGCCTTGAGATGAAATTTTCTTGCGTTTGATCTCTTTTCTCTAGTCTACACTAAAAGTTAGCTTTGTGTTTCTGGATTGCTGCATGAAGTCATGACGAACTTCTATTTTATTGGCAATATGCAGGGTTGGCTATTTTACTCTGATTCCAAATACTGGAAGTCACCGCAGATGGAGGTACAGTTCTGTAGAGAAATTAATCTTATTTCCTTTTATGATACGGTCAGACCGCCATGTCATTTTGTACTTTCAGTTAGTATATCCATTTATTGCTTCATAATTTTTTGTGAGTTGAGTTACAATGTCGAGTGTTATTGTTAGAATGTTACAATATTAAATTCTTAAGTTATTTTTTTTATCATAAATTCTTAAGTTATATATTGTCTGACATTTGATAATATCATATGTATTTGATTTGATACTTATTAATAGGTTTGTCTTGTCTTCAAATTATCCAGTCATCAATACATTTCTCTCTTCTCTTATTTTCTCACATGGTATCAGTCTCTGCAGTTTTAGTTGAGACCCAAGTAGCTTCTGTCCTTGTGCTTAGTGGATGGCAATCTTATGTTTCTGCAGGGGCAAAGTTTTTCTTTCTTTTCATAATCTTATAACACTCTTTTCATAGTTTACCTATTCTTATTTGTTTCTGGCTATTGTTCTGGAGGCACTACTCCTATTTCTGGTGATCACTCTGGCGATCATTTTGGGGTCACCACACCTATTTTCTGTGACTGCTTTAGTGGCACTGTGCCTCTTCTCTGGTAATTCTTTTGTGGTTATCTGATGATTGTTTCAGCGCACTGCTCCCTTTCCGGTGACAGTGCATATTTTAATTATCATTCTGGTGGCACCTATGAGAATGCACGGGAGAAAAATCTATTATTAACAATGATACAATGAGCCGTATATATAATACATCTTCTACTCCTACTACATATGGGATTAGGACATATTCTACTCCTACTACATATTGGACTAGGACATATTCTACTCCTACTACATATGGGATTAAGACTATTTACACATAACTATCTAACACTCCCCCTCAAGCCGGTGCATACAAATCATATGTACTGAGCTTGTTACATATGTAACTAATAAGAGGACCAGTGAGGGACTTGGTGAAAATATATGCAAGCTGATCATTCGTCATACAAGGCCATGGACTCCCCCTAAGCAACAAAACCAGGTGGTTGCTGATAAACAGAAGTTGGCCGAAAGATTGCCGGAAAAATTTGAAAATAGTGAGACTAAGCCAATGCCTCTTTCTTTGGTTGCCGTTGAGGTGAAACTGCCTTTTGCGCCTACTACCCCAGTCACTTTCTTATGTACTTCTCGTCGAGTTTTTGGCAATCAAAACTTTTCCATCGAGATTCCTTCGACCACAACTTTTTTTTTTGATGACCGAGAAATCCGTCTGGGGCCGATCCTTTGGACCAACCGCAGCCTTCGAAACTCGGTGGATAATGGGCCTGCCCCTCTACCCTTCTCCACTTAAATACCAGGCTTTGCTTTGCATGGTGTGAGGGCTTGAACCTGTGACCTAAGACACAAATCCACCACCCTTTGCCACTTGAGCTAGGCCCTGGGGGCCCTTCGACACAACTTTTACGACGACTTTCTGGCAAATTTTCTGATAGTTGTCCTGGCAATACTATTATGTGGTTATTTAATTTTCTGTGTTAACAAAATAAACGAAGTCAAGTTGATTTCCCCACATTTCAGTTTGAGGGTGCTTGTTAGAATTTAAGTGTTAGTGTTAGAATGTCAGATTATTTTAAGTTGCATATCGTCCAATTTAGGACAGTGTTTGACACCTATATATATAGGTGTCTTGTTTTCCTCAAGTTATGATACTATCATTATATTTCTTCTCCTCTTATTTTTTTCACAACTTACAACTCAGAAAGGTGTTACTAAATGCTTCATGCTATTTCACTGGCCCACGCGCAATTCCATCTGCGCTTCTGATTCTGCCACTGGTTATATGCATATATCCACTGAAACACCGAGTGAGATGTATCAGGAGAAAATTAGAAATAGAATGTCTATGATTTGAAGTATATGTGAGTGTGAGGTTCTTACATTTCTTTATCTCCTTTTTAGTTATGTGATAGTATCACTTATCAAAGAAAAGGTATGTTATAGCATCGTACTCTTGATGTCGGTCATTACAAAAGTGGATACCATGGGGAGCTTTTCTTGTTCACTGATACAGCGCACTCAGATAGTACTAAATGACACTTTCTGAACATCTAAGGGATTGACAGGTTTTCTGTCATTTACGTGGTACTACTTACCTATTCAGAAGAAATTTATTGCTCACGTTACCTACGTGACTGGAAGGCACTGATTCTTCTGATGCTATAAAATACTCAGTTTTGAGGACAAAATGATCTCCTCATTTGTGCCATATTTGTAAAGTCACCCTTTATTAACAAAAACGACAAAATGAAACATTGCACCCCTATTTTTCCCATTATAATTAACATAGATTATTCTTGCATAATTTTAACTTTTTTGCTTCTGAACAGGCACTTCTACATTCTGTTCCACGCGGGAAGATGATAGTTCTTGATCTATTTGCTGATGTCAAACCAATATGGAAATCATCCTCTCAATTCTACGGCACTCCTTATATCTGGTAATCAGAGGATTCTATGTGGAAAAAACTGTATATAGTTTGGTTTCTGGAAATGTTATTTTCACTTGTTATTGAAGCTTGAATGTCAACTAATTTTTATCCCTAATGTTACTGTAACAAAATATAAAAGGTGTATGCTGCACAACTTTGGAGGCAATATTGAAATGTATGGAGTGTTAGATGCAGTGGCTTCTGGTCCTATTGATGCCCGTACTAGTGAGAACTCAACAATGGTAAAATTTCTATCATTTCATAAAACTTTTTTTCTTTTTTCTTTCTGAAGTTATTATTCAGAGTTTTAAACTATTAATGATTTTAAATCCCTCTTATGCTATTGTGATGTAATTGAGTTTTTTTAATCCATTTCCTTAAGTTGTCAAATGTCCGTTACTAATTACTTTTCTTGCTCGGTGCTCTACGGCAGGTTGGTGTTGGTATGTGCATGGAAGGAATAGAACACAATCCGGTAGTCTATGAGCTGATGTCCGAAATGGCATTTAGAGAGGATAATTTTCAACTTCAGGTAACAACCTATTGTCAATTAGAAGTCGTTAGGATTCATGATAATTATCACCACAGGATATTTTTTGTTCATTTTATTGTAAGGGCCTTTTCAATTCAATCTCCTCTCTATTTTAACCATATCCCTTCTAAGCTCGTTATACAACAAGTTTGTTGCAAAAGGATAAACTTTTACTTTAGAACACAAAAGTGTAAAACCTATAGAAGTGAATTAACTTTCTTCTTAAAAAAAATAGAAATGAATTAACTTTCAGTCAAGAACTCTTTGTTTCTTTTTCTTTGCTGTGCTCTTTTGCTTTTTTATAAATTTCTCCTGCAATCTTTTGTAACTAACTAACTACAAAATATTTCAAACCTTGTAAAATATGTTGATTTGACCAAAGATGATTTTCAATCTTAATGGTAGACAGGTAGAGATTAACTTTGATATTAGGAAAAATATTCGAGCTAACAAACTATTTGCTACACCAAACAAGCAGTAGCGGTGTCTTGAGGATGAAGTTTGAACAGATTGGACTCTCTGTTGTGTTCATATCCGTTTTTTGTCAAAGGCTCATGTCGCTATATTCCTTTTTCTATATGAATGCAGAAATAGGAATTAGGCTTAATTATCTTTAATGTTATATCTGTGCCTATGATATTGTTTATTATCTTTGGTGTCAACTTCAAAAGGCAGCCTGAGTTGTGCTGACCGGTGTGTATTTAATGCGTCTTGCCATTTCTTATCTTATTAAATTTATTTCAATATGGTAAACCCTACCCTGAATAGCATGCATTAAGTTTGTGTCACTTAAACCTTATCCCGTAAGGCCTAAACCCCCTGCCCAGGAGTCAACAGTGGCCCTTTCACTTTGTTCCCTTTCTGACTCGAACTTCAAACTCTCTTTGGTGGACGTTGTGCTCTTGCCATTGGAGCGGCCTATTTGTCTTCTTTTCTCCTTGATAAAGTAAAAGATATTTATACTAGTGATTAAAAAGGCAAACAGGGACATTGTCTGAATAAAACTTCTAAAAAACGCCTGCAGCAGTGGATTTGTCACTTAAACTCATATTCGCTGGCCTCGCCTATGTTTAATCTCCTAAAACTCTTTTTTAATGCTTCATATTTTTGGCTTTTTATTGGAACATTTTAAAGCGAAAATTTCTTAATGCCGGTCCTCACATCAGAATTTATTTCTTTTGCTGCATAGGGATGGTTGAAATCCTATTCTCACAGACGTTATGGTAAAGTGAACGATCAAATTCAAGCTGCTTGGGACATCCTTTATCATACAATTTACAACTGCACTGATGGAATAGCTGTAAGTTCTTCATAACTGTCAGTGCTTAAGCATTTAATTCTGCATCTTGTGATACCAAGGAGAATGGTATAACCATGTCTTTGTATATCAGGACTTATAATATTCTGGAGCTTCTAAGGTATTATACCATATATGCTAGATTATTGCTGTTATGGAGTCATCAGTTTAGATCATGTGTATGTTTTGGTTGAACTGATAACTAGGCAATATGCTTCTAGCTAAAACTATGATGCAATTAGCTGCTCATTTTATCTCTCAGCATCTTATTAGTGAACATTATACGAACGTCCAGACTTAATTTCTTTCTTCAACAGAAAATGCATATCTTTCATAATCGTAAGAGAAAAGAGAAATCATATATTAAAGCCATGATCTGAAAGAAAATTCTTTGGAAGCACTAAATGTTTACATCCCAGCTTTCATGATTTGTCAATGGCATTTGTTTCTTTCCTCACCCTGGCCCCTTACCTTGTGCAATGTTGTAGGATCACAACAAAGACTACATTGTGGAATTCCCTGACTGGGACCCCTCAGGGAAGACGGGAACTGATATCTCGGGGACTGATAGTTCCAGTCAGAATCGGATGCAAAAACTTGCAGGGTTCCAGTGGAACAGACGGTTCCTTTTCTTTGAAAAGAGCTCCAGTCTACCAAAGCCTCACCTATGGTATTCTACAGAGGATGTCATCAAGGCATTACAGCTATTCATTGATGCAGGAAAAGAACTTTCTGGAAGCCTCACGTATAGGTAAAGGCTGATTCTGACCTTACACAAGTGATGAAAAATGACTTTTAGTCCCTTTATTGCAGGCACCCTGTATTTATATCCAACTATTCATTCTAATTCTTAAAAAGCGGGGCAAGAAAACTAATATTTATAAGAAAATTTCTGCATCTGTATCACTAAAGTTGATCCAAATTTGTCAATTTGGTTGAAGCTTTAAAAATTTGCATGAAAGCTTTGTTACACATAAGAAGACACTACTATTGGATAGGCATAATCCAGAACACTAGACATGTTATATAGTTTAGCAAAATAGAAAAGCAACTTACCAAAAATAAGTGGTTCTTTTGTTCCCGCAATCCACGCCAGGATATTCTCAAGTTTAGTGATATCGAAATGAAAAAAAATTAGAGCCACTTATATTGTTTTAAGAGCACCCTAAAAAGCTAAGTGTTGTACAATGGTGACATTGGTGTTCCAAGGGAAACTGCAAATGTGAGTAGCAGCTTCTATGCAAGAAGCCACTACTCTTTTGCAAAGTCTTGGTGAAGTATCTTTCTAGACGCCCCTCCTCTTGTACGGAATTATAACGTGTGACTGATGGCTTCAACAAACTATCAGAAACAAACCGCCTGATGTTCTGCATCTGCTGGCTTTACCCTTTGCCAATCAGAGCTTCAACTATGGTACTGTCCTCCTCCAGCACACTTAAAATGATCCATTAGTGTTGGTTTTGTAAAGGATGGGGCAGCAAGAATATTAAAAATATTGATTGAAATTGTCTCTCTTTTTTATTAAACATAGAAGGCTTTAAATAGCCAACTTGAGAGCATAATATGCAGAAAAATCTGCATAACAAGAATTCAAAAAATCTGAAATATCTCAACAAACCTAAAAAATCTAACAGAAATTTAAATTCAAAAAAGTAGATTCATCCTAAAACTAAGCTAACTTATTATGCTAAAAAATTGCAACAAAGCAAATCTTCAACAAATAGTCTGAGTAACAGGTCTATGTGATTTTTAAAAGAAAGCATCTGTTCTGTTTATTGGATTTCTTTTAACAGTTGCAAAGTGATTTTAGCAGCTTCCTTTTATGCTCGGAATTTTCTGAGTGGAACCCGCGATCGGATAATATCTTCATTGTTCTCCATTCTTTTTAAGAATCACAAAAACTTTTTTAGCTAAATTCCAGTTATTGGTTAAGTGACATTTTTGAGGAGCCACTATCCCGGATGATCCTGTATGTTAGCAATATTTTATAGATGTATTCCATAATTACATCGAGAACAGTTCAATTTCAAGAAAAATTGATTGCATTTTTTTTTGTAAAGACAACTTCATTTCCACAGAATCCACTTTCCGCAAGTATAATAAATCACTAACTTCTCCTTAATAGTTGTCTCTAAACAAATGTGACATCTAAGCTGGGAGGAAGGAGTAGAACGTTTTAATAAGTAATTATTAACTGTGAAGTACTGTTTCCATTGAACTTACAACCCGTGAAGAAATGAAAAACGGAAAGTCAGGGATGTGTATATATGCTATTTCAAGCAGTGGGTAATACAAGTCAAATTCGAAAACCTATTTTTCAAGACCATTTGATGCATTTGTGGGCTTCCCATTGTCTTTCACATCACAGGGCATGACTTTCTGATTAGTCGGA
Organism: Nicotiana sylvestris; assembly: GCF_000393655.2. Lineage (NCBI taxonomy): Eukaryota > Viridiplantae > Streptophyta > Magnoliopsida > Solanales > Solanaceae > Nicotiana > Nicotiana sylvestris. The sequence goes on from NC_091065.1 coordinate 114,924,851, forward strand.
ATTGCTACCAATGTTCCAATTTATATGACATTTTTTTATTGGAAACGGAGCTTGAGAAAATAAGAGATTGCTGACATACAAGTTAAATATATATTATGTAAAAAAAAGCACCCTTATATTCTAGTTGTCTTCAATATACCATGTCAATTTCATGAGAGCATGTTATTTAGACAAAATGAGAATGTTAATAATAAAGAGTTTTCAGATATATAAGTCCGAAAGGTGTTGTATAACAGTCGATAAAGTGGGTGAAAATCAATCTCAAAGAGACATAAAACATTAGGTGATTTCTTTTTATCTGCCTAATCCTTGGCGGGTAGAGTTATCTGGTGCTTGTGTTGGGGAGATAGTAGGTGCCCGGTGGCAGTGTTATAAATAGCGCTCGCCTCAGCGCTAATAGCGTGAGGCGAGGCGATGCGAGCAGCCTGCGCTATTTTGCCTCTGTTGCGTTGCGATTGTAAAAGGCGAGCGCCTCTGCTTGTGTAGCGAGAGGCGAGCTGTGGCGTCGCTTTTTGAAAAAAAGAACGAAAAAAGGCGCAGATTAGGGCTTAAAACATTAGGGCTTGCAGTGATTTCACGTTTCTTTCTTCTTCAACCTCCACCCAGCCCAGGTAAGCTTCTCTTCTTCTTTCTCCTCTCTTTCTTTCTTCTTTTTCCTTCTTCTTCTCTTCTTCTTTCTATTTTTTTGCTCTGTTTTTTGCCGAGCAACAGTGCAGAACAGAGTCTGTCTGTTGCTCTGTTTTTTTTTTTTTCGTTTTTCTTTTCTTCTGATCTTCTCTTCATCTTTCTAATTTTTTGCCTGTTTGTTGTCGAGCAACAGTGCAGCAAAAAAAGGACAGAGAGTCTTTTTATTCTCTGTTTTTTTTTTCGTTCTTCTTCTTTCTTCTTCTGGTCTTCTCTTCTTCTTCTTTTTTTGTTGCTCTGTTTTTTATTGAGCAGCAGTAGTGCACCCTGTTTTTGTAGAGGCAGAGGCAGAGAACTTCAAACCTGAAATTTCCTCCTTTTTCAGTTATAGAGTAGAATTAATTGCATATTGTGAATTGATATATTTATTAATATATCATTGTTATTGAGTTTTTAGTTATATATATAATATTTTATTTTTTTGTATAAATTGTCGCTTCACATCAAAAAGGCGAGCGCTTCGCTGCGCGCCTCTCGCCTCAGTGAAGCGGGCCCTCGTCGCTATTTGTCACCACACGCTATCCAAAACACTGCCCGGTGGAATAGTTGAGTTGTGTGCAAGCTGACCCAACCACTATTGTCAATTAAAAAAAAGGAGTTTCCAGATATAGAAAGTTGTTAATCTTCTTGGAGCTAACAAAAAGAAAGATTGTGATATAAAATGGAATAGAGAGAGTAATTGTTATAACTCATAGAGAAACTTCAAAATTCCTTAACAAAGAGAAAGGCATTGGGAGAATACTAAATAGAAATTAAAAGAAGGGCAGCCCGGTGCACGAAGCATCCCCGTTTATGCAAGGTCCGGGGAAGGGCCGCATCCCAACGGTGTGTGATGTATGCAGCCTACCCTGATGCAAGCTTCAGTGGTGGATTCTACTGCTCGAACCTGTGACCTATGGTCACACAAAACCAACTTTACCGTTGCTCCAAGGCTCCCCTTCGCTAAATAGAAATTAGAATGTCAAAATGTAAAACCTTGAACTCTATGAAATTCTTGCAACTTTGAAATCCACTGGAGGTGCTAAAATGTTATTCTTCTCATGCACACAATGAAAATGATCAGAAATGTGAGAATCACTCTACTTATGTATTTGGCTTCAACAGATATGATTTGGTGGATTTAAGCAGACAGTCACTTTCCAAGCTTGCAAACCAGGTCTACTTGGATGCAATATCTGCTTTCCGCCGGGAGGATGCTAAAGCAGTGAGTCAGCATAGTCAGAAATTCCTTCAACTCATCAAGGACATTGACAGGCTTCTAGCAGCTGATGACAATTTTCTACTTGGAACGTGGCTGGAGAGTGCCCAAAATTTGGCTATGAATTCTGATGAGAAGAAGCAGGTCAGAACAGCTAAATGAAGATTCTTTTTTTATTTCTATGAAGAGCTAAATGAAGATTCTTGTATCTTCTATCAACTTGAGTAACTTGATTTAACAGGAAAAGAAGAATGAGAGTGGAGTTTGTTAAGTTGAAATAACTTAGCTGGTAGTGTCTTAGCATGTCCCTTGCCTTTGTAGAATAATAGAAAAACAGACGACGAAAAGAACCAAGCAAGTGAATGTAGCTTCTCCACCATTTGCTGGTCGTAGACTTTGTATGTAATCTAGTTTCATAATTTAGGAATTTATGGTAAACCCCCGACTAGACTTTCAAATTGTGCCCTCTCTGTGATTCAAATCATTAAGCTACATTCTTTTATCAGAAATATTATTACTCTCCTTCTATCGGACCAACCCATGATCCGTCTCAGGAGAAAAGCTTGCTCAGACAAAACACCTTCCATTACATTAGTAGGATGTTATTTTTCCAGCTTAAGGAAATGGCATGAATAGTAGTAGGAGATTTGCAAAATGTGACATAAGGTAATCCTCGTCCAGTAAAAACTCTCATTTATTATTTTTCAACTGATCCCGAGTTTCAAACAAACTTTCCATGTCTGATGAGGTTCAGTCTCATGAATCATCGTACATTAATAATGTAACGAGTTCTTCATGACTGTCCACTGATCCTTCAGTTTTTTTATTTTTAGTACGAGTGGAATGCTAGGACACAAATAACTATGTGGTTCGACAACACGAAGTACAATCAGAGTCAACTTCATGATTATGGTAAGCTTTTTTTTCTTTTCCATCACATTATTCGTATTCTTTATTATTACTTCATAGCGTAAAAATTGTGAAGCATTTTGATATTTTACTTCACTCAGCAAACAAGTTTTGGAGTGGCTTATTGGAAGCATACTATCTTCCACGAGCATCAATATATTTCGAGCTCCTTTCTAAAAGCTTGAAAGAAAAAGTGGACTTCAAGTTGGAGGAATGGAGAAAAGAGTGGATAGCATATTCAAATAAGTGGCAAGAAAGTACGGAGCTGTACCCTGTGAAGGCACAAGGAGACGCCCTTGCTATTGCCACTGCCCTATTTGAGAAATATTTCAGTTGAGATGAGATTATCCTTTTCCATAATCAAACATGAACAGAAATGGAAACTTTTTCATGATTGTACAATAATACCTTTGGTTATTCTTTTGTTTTCTGTCAGTGGATGATGTGTTTTCATAGAAAGGGTGGTTGGCTGTGACAATAATTTATTGGTCTGGTCCTAATCTACTAGTTTCGCAGCAGGTGGTTGCATGCCTCTCAAAGGTTTGTAGTTGCAGGTAATAATGGTGGTAATTATCTAGAGGGTTGTCTGTTAAGTGATAATGACTGTTCTTGGTAACTTTCAGCAAGGTTCCACCTGGACAGGAAGGTGAATTTCTGATTTCAATCCCCTCTAAAAACAACTTACAGTATATTATTCAGACAATTCCACGTAATTTTTGCACTAATAGTAGTTGTTCAGAAACAATATTTTCACTAGTTTATCCGATTTCGCATGGGAAATAATTTATCCAAGGCGTTTAATCCAAGTTGAGGCTCCTCAGAAGTAGCAATATCAGCTAATACCCACAATCCACAGAAGATAAAAAGTACAGAATAAAAAATCAATCAAATAAGGGCGTATTTCAATTGTCAATGTGTATACAGGTGGATAACAAACAGAGGAATGACCAATGATTATAAGACTACACACTTGAAAGACTGATAGAGATCCATCTCTGAAGAAGAAAAAAGAACTATTAGATTTCACTATAAACTCTACCTTTTTCTTTTTCCTCCAAGTTGAGAATGAGCAGCTGGAAGAGTAACTCTATTATACACGATGTTGTCTTCTAAAATTTCAGTATCAAACTAACATGAGATCCTAAACCAATTCCATCAGCAAAGGATCACCAGCTGCCATGAGTCTTATCAACTTAATAAAATCAGATTCACTGGAGACAACCAATGGGTGCACAGCAGGTACTTGAGCTGAATAAAGTTTTAACAAATTGGTAGATGGCTCTCCTGTCTTATAAACCATCTTATTCAGCAAGGTATCAAAATTCTGAGGTAAATCCATGGACATGAAGAACATGGGTACAGCAATTTTGTGGTGTATATCCAGATCACCAACTAGGTCTACAAGATCAATAAAGTCCTGAATGAAACGTTGAGGAACATAGAACACCTCAGAGCCGCACAAGGCGATGCTTTGGTCAGTTGGGCCATTCTCCTTGTAATTGACTTGTAGGTGAACTGGCATTGTGCTTACTACTTTCTTCACCATATCTGCTTGCTTTACAAACCATGAGGAGTCCTTCCCGTTGATCATGTTTCGAGATGTAGGCACCTGATTCAATTGTGGGATGAATATTTGTTTTTGGGATAATTAATTTCCATGATGCACAGGTCATATATGTTACCTTATTGGCGATCCACAACTTAGATTTGTCGGCTTGCAAAAGGTTCCAGTAGTTCAAGATTGTATTGTCCTGTAGGAAGAGAAATCCTTCTGTGCTATTAAATCTTTCGAATATCCTTGGAAGATACCTGAGAATGGATTTGAGTGTCAGCAACAAATGTACAAACCAGCTCCATTCACATGGAACCAATCAACCTTTACAAAAGTAACAAACAAATTCAAAGTACTAATTGTATTAAACACGTCTTATTATGAATTACAGAAAATGGCCATATAATAGAATGAAATGCGCAAATCAACATGAACCATTCACTCCCAGAAAAGGAATGTGTTGATACTAGAATATTTTGCAGAAGGACCAGTTTCATACAAAGGTGTCACTAGATTACCATAAATAGGACTTCAACATATTCTTCACTAAGGAATACTACCTATAACTGTTAGCCAGCTCATACAACCCCTGGGCTCCCAACCCAGCCTTTTTAATAAATGCGCAAACCTTTGCAACTTTGTCTCCTACCCTCAGCACATTGCTCCTCAAAATTCAATATAAAAACAATCTACATACAGAATACAAGCCTCAGGGAAGAAAGATATAGTTATAGACCAGAGGCAACCAATAATGTTACATGGAAATTCAGCCTTAGAGGCCCATTTCCACAAGATGAGTGTCGTAAAAATACAGATGTTAGGTTTTGGTAGTATGGTATACAAAATTGGACAAGATTAGAAATGATCACACTAAACAAATGATACAAGTAGCACACTTAAGGGATAAAATGACAAGGAAAACCGAAGATTGTTTGGTCATATCGTACATTTCCCAATACACCAGCCAAAGGCACCATGTTATGACGACTGAAGGTGCCAATGAAGGAAGATTGTCTCAAAAGACCAACAATGTCTTGGAATCAATGCATACCTAGTGAAGAATAAAACCTAATGGAAGCAAAAGATCCATATAAGTGATACCAACTAGGTCGGATAAAAGCTTCTAGTTGTTACACTTACGTTAAGTTTGGTATTTATCAGGAGTCTAAAAGCTCTTTCTAGACTGATAGACTATATACCAATGTAGGGATCACAAGTGCAAGATCTAGAGAACCTAAAAATGTATGACTAATGGAACCTCTAGTTGTAGATAACCCCTACTATGTCTTTAAGAAAATTACCTCGTATAGTGATGAAATGGTTCCAAATAGAGAAAAAAGTGTATAGACGATTCATATACCCGACCAACTTAATGGGTTGAGACATAGTTGATAGAATAGTTTGAAAGCTGGAGGGAGAAAAAAAATTCCATTTAACGAAACATGTCAAGTTTACTTGGATGAACCAAAAGAGAAAGTAGGCCATTTTTTCCTGGAAGGGAGTGTATTTTCAGTGATATCAAAATGCATGTATCGAAAAATTAGCTGGTTATACAAAATATGATGCAAAATGATGGGAAGTAATACTTTGTGTTAATCTTGAGAAGACATGCCATTAGATGGCAATACTAGTTACGTACTACTTAAATTCTGATAGGGTATGACTATGGTCACTGTATAAAGTAAATAATGATTTATTTTTATGAAAGTGTAAATAGAAGATAATGATGTCGTTAACTTACTTGTATGCTTGATCCAATTGTCCACGCTCAACAGCAAGATCTGCATCAGCTTGTGTTGACAGTATAACCACAGTTTTGAAGATCCTGCCATATAACAATCTCCATTCTAATGCGGTTTGTTGCACGGGCCCAGTAACAAACATAATTAGCACAACATTGCCAAAATTCTTCCTCCACCTTATCAAGTTCCCAATTTCGTAATTTACTGTACCTGATTCCTCAGCCCCAAGATGTACAGAAGGTAGTTTTCGGGGGACAAATTCCTTTTTATCTCCATGTTTAACAGCTGCCTTTTGCAGATCTAACTGTACTGCCATCAGTCTTGGCTGCTGATACCCAACAGCGGCCAAGTCTTGCAACCATGCAGCTGTAAGTTTGACGTCATTCTCGCTCCAAAACCCTTCTAGTGCCATTGAATGGCTCAATTCTAAGATTTTCTCAAACAACCTTTGTTTTTCAGATTTCCAAGAAACTAAAAATCTGATTAAGCGACCCACATTTACATGCAAATCTTTTTCGTCTGAAAATGGATATGCTTCAATATTGTCATCCCTGTGTAGAGTAGGAGGATACATCACAACAAAGCTGCCAATCTCCCATAACAACCGTTGTGCCCAATAACCTCTTAAGACATCAGAAGCCATGGTGCTGACTGACACTGGGAGCATCAACGACCAAAACGCATTATAGTGAAACAATGTGTTGAATGAATTGATAGGAACCATTAGACCTTGAGGCAATGCCACTTTCGGGGCATGTTCATCAAATATAATATCAAATGCTTCTGACCCAGTCTTTCTTGTAGAATAAAAAACTGAATCAACATCAGGTAGCCCATTTGATATTCCATGTTGTATGTATTGCCTTCCTCCCGACACTTCAGTATAGAACTCTTCATGATTTACAAAACCAACACTTTCCAGTGGCAATCCTCGAGGCCAAACTGACCTTTGCCCAAAATGTATATAAGGATTGACAACAGTCTTATTCTCAATCTCAAGACTGTACTGCAAAATCCTTTGCTTCTTAGCAGTGGCACCATCCAATTCCAAATCAAAATGCTTCCCAAGATCCCCACCAATCACTTCCCCACGATCATCAGCATCAAATATTCTCTTTGCACCATGTTGGATTGCAAAAAGATACCCCACGCTCTTCCTCACATACGAATCATAAGGAAGGAAATCCACCACTCTAAACCCCAAACTTGCTTGTTGCTCCAGAGAAAAAAAAATTGCACCTTTCAAGCTCCAATCTTTTGGGGTTCTTGAATTGCCTATTGCAAGAACTTGCCAACCCTTTAACCTAACAAGACTTTGGAGTGAACTGGAGGGGTAATTTGATACAGATACAACAATCCATTGCTCTGAGCGAAACGACGAAAACGGAGAGGACTTATCTAAAATTGGCTTTACTGAATCAAGATCAAGTTTTGGTAACTCTGGTTTTTTAATTTGGCTTTGGTGAGAATTCTGGAAGCATAGGAGTGAGGAGGGTACACTGGAAGTACGAAAATAAAAAAGGGCTGCCACACTAAGAGTCAATAATGAAATAACAGTGAGTTTCACAGAGTTCTCAGATACCCATGTGGAAAAGTCAAGATTTTTAGTCTCAGAATAATGTGCAGCTTTGTGTTTCAAGAAATGGGGTTTTGAAGGTTTAGGAGATGAATGATCTTGATTAACCATCATTAAATCAAAGAATTACCTCAAAATTACAGAATATAAACTAATTTCTGAAATGGGTATTAGCTTTAAAGCTCATTGATGCAACACCCTCTTCTTCAAATCAAATAAGAAGAAAATTTACACAGATTACTAACTTGAACTGATGTAATTGCTATACTTTATATGGATAAAATTAAAAAGTATATTCTGATCTGAGACTGCGAGTCTCACCTTTGGCAGTGGAAGGGGCTCTTGAACTTGAATCACAGCTTCACTCAGTCAGTCAACAGGGAATACATACATCCAGAAACACACACTGAGTCTCTCTTTAATCGCCGACAGTTTTGTTTGTTAACATTTCATATTCAGAATTCAATGAAATCACGCGCGCGTGAGATTCACAGCCTTGGCTTGTTTTCTTGTTATTAGCTCGCCTCGTATCAATCATTGGTGAATTTATACAATATATATTGCAACATACCGTAAGAATTAAAATTTTATTAATGAAACTGATTTTAAAAGTTGAGATAGTGTTGTTTATTATTATTACTATAAATAAAAGTAGGTTTCCAAATACTTCTTGTATAATAGAATAAACAATTTTGCCTTTGAAGTTAGTGAATGTAATTTAAGGAACAATTTAAATGAAACATGAGAGTTATTTTGGAACAAAAAGTGTTTTTAGTTGGAGTGGTAAATAACAATTTAGTATAGTACTTAATTTATGAACCTTCCACAAATTCTAATGATTCAAGGTCGAATAAATAATTTGAACAGTCTCAACAGTCTTGATAGGATGAAGATATTGATCAAGTTGTTTAAATACTAAACCAATTAATCTCACCTACTCCGTGTTATTGAGAAAGTCACCTAATTGTAAGACAACTTCTTTTGAAGTAACAAGATAAGCGAGTTCTAGATAGTTTTGACACTTACAAAATTTTGTGAAGATTCACTTAATACATGATATCGCTTGATCGAAGTAGAGTCTAGTAAACCAATTTCAAACAATAAAATTTAAAAATAAAACAATAATTTTCAAGAAAAGAACCTCTATTTGAATTTAAGGTGAATATGTGACTTATTATACTAATGGATGATTTTGCTTGTTTCTTAATATGCTTGTATCTAAAGAAAAGATAGCACTTTCTTTAGCATTTGTAATGTGAAGTTGATAGATCTATCGTGGAAGCCATTGGCCAACCTAAATTCATCTAACCCTTTAATGGAATTATTAAGTACTCATTATAATGTAAAATGTTTTTTCAAATTAAAAAAAAAATCAGTACATATCAGCACTAAAATATGCCATATATAGTAATACTAGAAGGTGAGGCACTAATATTTGGCTGTTAGTTGAAGCAAGTCACGTTAAAAATAAATTCAGATACTTGGAGAGGAAATTGACTTGTATTAAAAATGAGACGTAGAGGAAATTGAGTAAAATATTACTCTTAGAGGAAAAAATTCAATTGTAGGAGTCAGAAACTCTTGAAGTAACTGCAACATGTTACTATATACAAGAAACACACATAACGAAGAAAACTGCGATCAGAGTAAGTAATTGAAGTGCTATATGTAGAAGAACATCGAAAGCTGAAAGTTGAAACTAAATTATGTGAGTCAGGATCATGTTATAGTGACAACGGAAAAAGGGTTTAAAAAAAGTTTAAAAATACTCCTCGTCTATCTATTGGGCTAAAAATACCTCTCTATCCACTTTTTTGGTTCACTTATGCCCTTTGACCGTCACGTCAATGCTGAATTAAAAATAATAAGTATTTAAATTTCACGTGGCAATTTCTTATTGGCCAAAATTAAAACATCTAACCTATTAGAAAGACCCACCCGTATATCTACCGGTTTTTCATACTAACCCGACCCGAACAAAAAATTCAACTAAAAAAAAGAGGCTCCACTTCTATCAAACTCCATGGACAAAAGCTCCATGGAAGTTGCAGCGAACAGATTGACACAAATTTACTACGTGATTTTTTTTCTTCTTGTTATGTCATCCAGTTCAATTACACAAATTGCATTATATTCAAGATGAGTTTAATTTAATTATTTTCACATAACGGAAAGATCTCAAAGTGATTGCTCGGAGATATCATAAACCGTTGGACTACCCCTAGTTTTTCATCCCACATTATTGTCAAAAAAATCATTGGTTCATTCATGCTAGGCTTTTCTTGTTTGTTTAATGAGATTTTTGCATACCTATACACTATTGGAAATTTTATTAACAAAATTATCCATGTTTTGTTATTTATCCGACCTACACAAGTTTTGCTTACAAAATATATACATTCCACCTTTAAAGGTTCTTAATCCATTCGTTGTGCTTTCAATCAAGGAATTTAATTACACTCTTTTCCTTTTTTCTCTACTCTCTCCCCTCTTCTATTTATATTTAGGGATTTAGAAAATCTAATCATGAGATCTAGTTTTTTTGTCCTTTATTGTGCATCATCACTTTCTCTATACGAATATTTGACTTTTGGTCGGTAATCACTTACGGAATAGTAGTAATTAACTAATTATTCATTAGAAATTGATGGTTTCCAGTTTGAGGACATATTTGTGTGTACCATCTGTTAATTAGCAATGTGCAGTTTGGCCAATTTCCATTCCCTTGCCCCATCTCTAGTTCTTTGCACAATGGTTCTATGTAATTATTAGAAACATACTCGATGGGGTAATAACTTGTCAAAATAAAATATTAGACTGCAAAATTCATTTCTATTTCTGCTGTAATTCAACGTAGAATTCTAAAGTGGGTTATTGTTACATTAGATCGTTTAAACACGATGAGCTACTGTTTTCTATCTTTAGCACAATGAATGACTGCTCAGTTGCTTCCTTTTTAGTTCTTTTTCGTTTTCTTTCACTTTAAATGAGTTGACTTCCTTTGCTTAACAGTCCACTTAAATACAATTTTATACAAAATTTATATAATATGTTTTTGTATATTTTATATCTGATTTATACATAGTAAAAATAAATTTCATACAACTAATTATATATTATACAACTTATTTACAACTTTCGTACATTATTTCTACCTAGGGCTGTTCACCGACCCAAACCGAAAATCAAACTAAACCGATTAAGTAAACTGATTTTTTTTATTTGGATTGATTTTGGTTTTAAATTTTAAAAACTGATAATATTTGGTTTGGTTTTGGTTCTATTATAAAAAACCGAAAAATAAACCGAACCAAACTGATTAATGATATACAAAAATTAATAATTATTTATATACAATATATATCTTTTTCTAAATAATTTTAAATATTTTATGCAATTTAATTGTTATTTTGAATTTTGATTTATCCTACTTATATCTTAAAAGATTACCTAAGCCCAAAGCAATATGAATCGGCCGATTTTCTTTTCCTTAAGAGACTTTAATTCTCTAACCCTCCGTATATACTTTTGTCTAACAAAAGAGTTAAAAAAAATCCTACCATAAGAGTGAAGAAAGCAAACTCAAATTGCAGGACTACAGTGGCTAAAGCTTGAGAAAGCAAACTTTAAGTTTGTTTTTTTGTTCATTCTTTTCATATAAAGAGGTAAATAAACTTTCAGTTCCGAAAGAAATATATAAAAAAGTATAAATTTAGCAAATTATTTTCAGATTATTGTATAGTGTTGTTTCACTATTATCGACTTATTATTAGTTTACTAAGAACCGAAAAATCGAACCAAACAAATAACAACCAAACCGATGGTTTGTATTTAATTTGGTTTGGTTTTGGTTTTAAAATTTTAAAAACCGATTAAATTGGTTTGGTTTTGGTCTTAATCAAAAATCGATCAAACTGAACCGTGAACACCCCTATTTCTACCCAGTTTTATACAACTACAATATCATACTACTTAAATACAATTTTTATACAAATTGTATACAATATGTCTTTTGTATATTTTATATATAGTAAAAATAAATTTCATACAACTAATTAAATATTATACAACTTATCTACAACTTTCATACATTATTTCTACCTAGTAATATACAACTACAATATCATACAACTTAAATATAATTTTTATACAATATTTTTCAACTTTCATACAATATTTCAATTAAAAATATATATATAAACAACATAATATAATTTTTCTACAATTTTACTACAACTTTACTACAATTTCTGCAATATAATGTATGTCATGTCTTCTTCTTCTTCTTCTTCGAGTTTCAATCTGAAATTCAGCCAAAATCAAGTCTAATCTTCACCAAAACACCCTCAAAATTGAGATATAAACTCCAAACAATATTCCCAATTGTTTGCAACAACACCAAATCCAAACAAATAATGGTTTTTGAAAACCCAAATTCGAATTCAAAGCTTCAAAGCTTTTTAATGGTTGTCAATGGTGGAATTGCTGCTCTCTTTTCTTTTGCTCTACATTAATGGAATTAGGGATTGAGAGATAGATAGAGAAGTAGAGAGAGAGACAGAGAGAGTGCATGGGAAATAATTAATTCCTAATATAAAGGGATACTTATTTAATTCCTAAAGTGTATATAATTTATAAATTTGTGTATAGGAGGTAATTAAATTGAAATTTGAGTAGGGAGGATAATAAAGTTTCAAATAGTGTATAGATATGTAAAAATTCCGTGTTTAATTTGGTCATGAACCTTTATTCGATGATAATGCTATACATGAGATTAATCAAGAAAATAAACACATGTATCCATGGGTTAGATGGAAGTGGGGCGTCTTTTTTTTTTATTTGAACGTTTTATTCGGGTCATATTCGGGGTGGGTTAGTCCGAAAAAATGGGTAGATATGAATGGGTCTTTCTAATATGTTAGTAGATGTTTTAGTTCGACCAATAAGAAGTTGCCACGCGGAATTTAAATAATTATTTTTTAAATTCAGCATTGACCTAATGGTCAAAGGGCATAAGTGAACCAAAAAGGTAGATGGAGGGGTATTTTTAGACCTTTATCAATAATTCAAAGGCATTTTTGACCCTTCTCCGCGGTAAGAATGAAATCACAACTTTCAGCATCTCAATCGACAATATCAAAAGTTATATATATACTGATAAAACTAAGTTCCAAATAAGAAATAATCGATGAACAGAAGAAATGCGATTGAAAATCAACTGAACATAGTTATCTTTTGTATTGAATATCATTAGCACTGCACTTGTCACTCATGATACCTTTCTATGATTTTACTTCTAATAACAAATGTATGTATCTGCAATGAATTTCCTTCAGAATGAATTTCCTGGAGACTATCTAATATCCTTTTTAAGGAGAGGAATTGCATATGTGCAACCGTGGCAAGTTCCTTTGCTCCTTTAGTGCTTTCTCTCCATCACACTGTTGATGGAAAGGCCATGTACTGTCTTGTTGACGGATCCAACCAAACCGAGTTTATCGGAGCTTGGATGGCAAGGTCTGTCAGAGTAATTTTTATTCAGAGGTTCATTTAATCATAAGATAGCCTCTGGAAGTCCCAATTTGCTGTTACTAAGGAAGAGTTGTCGCGGAATATCACATTTGTGGAGGCTTGAGACAGTCTCAGCTTGTGTCAATGTCAAAGATCCGGTTAATGCTAGCAATGGTTCTAACAGAAAAGCTTGACTCTCATTCTTCCTTCCATCATCCTTTCTCATTTCTTCAAGTAAGGCATTGGTAGTGTCTATACCTGCTCAAGATAGTAATGCAAAGAAAGGAAAGAAAATCATGTTTTTGTCCAATAGTTCATTGCCAAAGGAATTTATTTGAGTTGAACTAACCTGAAAGGTAACCTCCATGGACATAGCCACTAAATTTTTCACTTGTATGTTCTCCTGTGAAAAATATCCGCCCCACCGGTTCCTGACAAAAGAAAGAATGTCATTGCAACAAGAGCATAAATGAAGCGGTTTCTCAAAACATAGTTTCTTCTCATACCTATATTTATTTAGATTGGACACTGTAAATTACTATTGCTAACTGAGAAAAGAAGAAGATTGCTAACCTTAATATCATGGACGAGTTGATGATTTACATATATGGGGTAATTACTGTAGCTGCCACGCTGAAACCTATTATTCCACCAACGCGGGACTAATATGTCGGTGGCATCGGGGATGTCAGGCCCAAACATGTTTCTTAACACTTCCATTGCTTCTCTTAGTGTTTCTTGATCAGATTGAGATTCCACACGTTTCGACTCACCATTTGTCAAGGTTACCACCAGAATATTGGAGCCCGGGTAAGCATTTTCCATGTGCTGATAACATCAAAACAGATCAACAGCCAGCAAGGGTTAGTTTCTCAGCCCATAAGAATGACTGGATGATGCATTCAGCAGCAATACTAAATTACAGTGAATAAGTCCTCCATATAATAAAGCTAGTTGAAAAAAGCACAATTGAAAAAAATATAAGCCTGAGTCCTCCAAAAGCACAAGAGTACTTCTGTATTCTCTCAATGCGATGTCATAAGATTCAAAATTTATATGTAGTGTATATGATATGTGGTGCAGAGGCCAAAATTCTGCTCAGATGAGTGCACAATTGTATAACCAAGAAAAATTCTTTATGTCAAAATCAATGGATGGAGACGGATCGAGCACTGCACTAATGCTCACATAAGTAAGTGGTAATCAGGAAAAATATAGTGCACGAGAAGGATAGACTTCATTGTTAAAGTCATCAAGAACTTAATGAGAATAGTAACTGGAATATATATAAACTCCAGGATAAGAAGAGCATAAGCCTAGCCTACTCTGCTAATCAGGGGAAAAAAAAGGTAACTGATTCTAATCCTACAGATAGACACATTTAGATAATTTGAGCTACCCCATAAACTGCACGTCTTATGCCCGAGAATAGCAATTGTAGAACTGCAAAGCTAATGCAAACACACTGCATAGTAGAAATGCTGAAGGTGATGTACATCTGAATTCTGATTACCATGACATAATTGAATATTTTGATAGCCAGGTCAATTGCCAAGTAGTAGCGCAACGACCCAACCCAAATAGGGAAAAAGAGAATACAACAACAACAACAACAAACCCAATAAAATCCCACGCTATCATTAAGATGCATGTGACCCACACGTATGGAGGCCCAGGATTATTTGTTGTTAATAAAATGTTAGGAGTACCTAATATGGGCCACATCATCACAAGTAACGACAAAATTGTATATTATCTTAGCTAAAGTACAGTTCTTATCATCAGTTTCCTGCGTTAATCCATTCATTAGACAGACAAATTACGGCTGTCACACATGGTTTTGTTTTATTAGTAAATACACATAGAATGAGCTTGACTTCCAGTTCCAGATTCCTAATGGTGATTAAATATATGGAAATAATAGATTAAACTTGGAGCAAAGTCAATGTACTATTGAGCCCCTAAGAATACTACTTTAAGGCAGTCATTTTGTAGCAAAGGAACAGTCAGTATCTTTGAATAAAATTATATATCTCTTTGAATAGAGAAGAGAACATGAAAAAGGAATCCTCTTATCCCTGAATGTGACAGGACTTGCAGAAAAAACAAGATGAGGAAATAGTCCAGATGCAAGTAATGAACCAAAAGAATACAGTAATGTGTACTAGAGTTAGAGATATGGCAACATGTATTATAAAGACATAACATTTGACAATAAATTGTGCAGACCTGCCAGAAAGTGTAGTAGCCTCTTCGCTCGTGGGCGTAGATGAAGAACTCCTTCTCAGGTTCACAAGGCCAAAACTTATAAGGGAATTTGAGAAAGATCTTTGTATAAACCATCACATCCAAGTTTCTGATGGCTTCCATCTTCCATCTCTGTTTCAATTAATACAGATAAGAGCTTAATTTTAAAAAGCAGAAGAAAACTACGGTACTAAAGGTGAAGCTGATATCAGATGTATGTGTAATGGACGTAAAAAAGATAAAGAACTACGTATCATTTTCATTAATAATTTGATCACAAAACAAATAAAATTTCGCTACACTTTGCTTGTACAGTGTATCAATTAACCTTGTTAAATCAATCAAAATAAAAGGTACAGCAGCCAATCACCTCAAAAGCTACAACTTATTTATTTTTATTAGCTACAAAATTATGCTAATAGCCATTTCTAATAACTGATGATAAGCAACTTCACTATCTGCAATTCTTTAATATATTGGTGGTTTTACTCCAATATATTAAAATAAAGTAGTTGAGTGTTCATGATAGTTTAGGAGATTAATACTCCTTTATAAGACTAGTCTAAATTTGACAGCACACAAGTCACTAATCCTATTGTAGTAAATCAAGTATTCAAACCACTCCTAATTAAACCATTGAAGCTCTTCTTAAATCAATATAACATTCATATGCACAAGATAAGGTTGTACAGTCTGCATCCAAGACATAAACTACCCAATGTAGAAAACTGTCCAATTTAACTTTTCAGCAGTGAAACCACATCAAGGGCAACAAGGAAACAAGCTGTATATCAACTGCAAATTCAGTCCAGTAGTCCACACTTGGCATATAACCACTTAAATCATGAATCTGAAAGATCGGTATCAGTGGAGACCATTTCAAATAACCAAGTCCAGAAATTAATGTTGGGTAGCTCAATGTCTAGAAATGCTGACCTCTTCAACATTGTTGGTATTTAATATACTACAGGGTCAGAATTTGCAGGTCACCAACTTTAGGTAGTCTAACCGGGAACAGGGGACCCATATTATATCCTAGCCATAGCCTCAAGCTATCACATTGTTGGACTGTAATAAGTGCGATGCACTTTTTGTGAGCATCAAAGGCTCAAGATCTCAACAATCCATCCATGTGCACGTGAAGCAAATATCTATCATTTCTTACACCTTGTAATCTTAGGCATTAAATTATAGGGGGTGGACATAGAGGTAGATCTAGGATACCAATTTGACGCCTTCGACCTTTAAGGCTCTTACACTAAACTGACATACTTTTCATTTTAGTAATTTTTCTTACACGGATCGTATATATATATACTTATGTTTTGTATCAACAGTATTGGATTCAGTTTAATTCATTATCAAAGACTGCATCCACCTTGGGGTTTGGGGGGGGGGGGGGGGATGGAGAGTCAACAGAGTGAAAGAGGAGACGTACAGGTAAGGGGGGTGTGAAGGAAATGAGGTTGCTTTGGAGAACACCAATGCTAACAGACAAAATCACGTAATTGGCTTCGTAAAGGGAACCATCTTCTGTTGACACCAAGACGCCGTTTCTCGAGTGCTGCACTTCCCGAACAACCTGCCCCATTTCCGTAAATTGTGAATTCTAAATTACTTTACCACACCAAAAATATCATAAATGTAGCAGCATTTATTCAGATGTAGGTATTTCAAAATCAACACAAACAACACAGTGGCCTAGCCTAGGCACCCCTATAAAAGAGACAAAAAACCAATCCCCTTCATAAGAATCTGTACAAAGTCAAACTACACTGATTATTTTGAATCAAGTTTTCTATAGCAAGCAGGGGCGGAGCTACCCTTTCCGACGAACCCAATAATTTTTGTGCAAATTCTATATTTGTTTTGTGAAATTAATAGAATATGTATAAATTATTATTTCAGAACCCAATAACTTAAAAGACCTGTCCTAGTTCCGCCGGCAAAGGAGGTAAACTGGTGAAGGATCGTAGCCTCTTTGCTGTATTTAGTGGATCTTTGGACCCGCATTTGATTGCATTATATAAAAGTGGCTTTAGCCTCTAAATTTTGTTAATTTCAAGAAAAATTAACATGGTAAGTAATGTGTTGAATAGGAAAGTTCTCTCTTTTATGGTACCCATTATAATGATTAGGAACAAGTCTTTATCATTTTAGCTCTATCATCGTATCAAATCAATCCACAGAAAAGAGAAAACTTCAATTTGTATAAATTGAAAATCACTTTCTTAGGTTCTTTCATTTTCCTTTTACTTGGCTTTTCCCTACCTTTTAGTTTCCTTTTTCATTTTCTGTTTTATAGCTAGTCAAGGAAAATCTTCCAATACCAAACTGCCTCGAGTTACTTTTAAGAGGTGATGAATCTTTAAATTATTACAACTTGCTTTTTACTTTAAATAGGAGGTAAAGCACATTTTAGGAAGATTTTTCAATTAAAAAGATAATAATAGTAGTATAAATAGTCCTTGGAATTGGAAAACGTCCTTTTCTGCAGACTCTTGGTGGGTCAATCAATCTTAACAGAACAAATTAAATAAAGATAAATTACTCCATGCATAAAAAACAAATCTTTAAACCTTATCAGTATCATTTTCTGTTCATCAACTTTGCCTACTATTTCTACAGTAGTTGTAAATTGGCCCATCACGAAACAAAAAACGTATATATAGTAAATATTTATATGTCATCTACCAATATCAGAGAAATATAAATTTTACCGTGTTGAGCTTGAGACGGCTGTCCGTAATTTTACCCTCAGAGGTAAAAAGGAAGTTTTCTGCCATTTTATAAAGCAAATGCTCATACCCTCTTTCGTCAGCAACTAGAAATTCTCTTTCTCCAAAATCCACATATGTTGATATTGGCTCGACCTCTGTAAAATTCAAAACAATAATTTCACATTTTTCAATCCCAGAATTCTTGAAAAAGAAAAATCACTTTACTGTTCAAATACTAAGGAAAAAAGGGGCAAAAATGATATAATGAAAATTGAAAAATTGACCTGCCATTTCAAAGTCGTGGAGAATGAAGTCAATCGCCAGCTCTATCGGTGTTTTTGGAGTACTGCAACAAAATCGAGAGTGACAATAAAATATTATTGCGAAAATTCTGTAAAAAAAAAGAAAGAACCGAAAACAGAGTGTTATGTAAGTGGTAAATCATACGACGGCGTTTCAGGAGAGGATTCATGGTTGTTGTTTCCTTCTTGGCTTCTGAGTTTTTGAATTGCCGAGTCCACCGCTTTCTTGTACGAGTCCGCCGCTATTCCACTCGGAAATATCTTCCCACTTTAATTTGTAATGCAACAAAAACAAAAATTAAACAAAATCAATATCAATTAAAAAAAAAACACAAAACCATCATTATCACCCCAAGGACATCATCATTAAGTACACCAATACACACATAATATAAACTTATACTTCAAATAAATTCAATTTAAACATTTTACAGTTAAAATAAAATATATTTTTTACCATTACGAACCTGTGATCATAGATATTGTAACGGGCATTACTGTAATCAGAGAAGCAAGTACGGAGATTAGACTGAAGGGCAAGTTCCCAGACAGGATTAGACTGTTTACCACCGACGCCGGCGATCCAACCGGCGCCGAGTTCCACCGTTACTCCGCTGAATTCCTCCTTCCTTATCCTGCCACCTATCTGATCAGACGCTTCCAATATCATCACATCATCCATCCCATTCTCCGATAACACCTTCGCCGCCGTTAAACCTACAGAAATCAACAAATATTATTATTCACATCGCACTTTGTATTTGAATGCAGAAACATGGTTATAAATTTGAAGAAAGAGATCCAGAATTTGAATTACCTGAGATGCCGGCTCCGACTATGACGACAGAGCAGCGACGGGGAGTTGCCATGAAAGAGGCCGAGGGGAGGTGGGGTGGGGTTGGAGGTGTGGGGGAGAAGCAGAGAGTTAAAGGAGTCTTGAATGAGTATATAAGTGAGTCTGCAATAGGAGAAGAAATAGCGGGAGTCGGTTTTTATAGTTGGTTTCAACCGCTTATTGGGGAAACACAACTCTCTCTTTCCTTTATTTACTGTTATTATTATCACTAAGGATTAACGTAATTGTGTATAATTATCTATTTGGGAATGAGAGTTTTTCTTTTTTAGAAATAAATTATTCAGTTTTTTTATCGTCTCTAAATTTTAATCTTTATTTACTTTATTATTCACTAGGCTATAATATAATGCTACTAGAATCTTATGTCGGGTCATCGGGTCAGTTTGTACATATTATTAGGTTTCCATTGACACATATATTAAGACATGGACATATGACAAGAAAGTAGGAGTATCTTATAATTTTTGTCGTCTCTATAATTTAAACCTGGAACTTAATTATTCCTAATTTACTTTGTTGACAAAGATAAGAATTTGTCGTGGACTGAATTTCATATTTTTCTCTATCATCACTTGAAATCAAGAATTTTCTTTTAACTAGAAGAGTATAAAGTGAGACTATTTGTGAATTGAGACACGTGCTTTTCACTCATCGTCATCCGTAATAAGAAGGACCCGAAAAATATTACTCCCTCCGGTCTAAAATAAGTAATTTTTTTTATTATTTTCACACATATTAAGAAATTCATCTTTTAATATTAATATCTTAGGTAAACATGTGTATTTTTAAGAGTAACTTCGCTATGCTCTCAATCACAATTTCTATAATTTTCTGGGTCCAATAATCAGATTCCTGATTTACTTAGTTGATGTCACTCTTTAGTTTCCTCTTCCATCTGGTCAACCTTTATGTAAGCTTAAGCTATCTTCCGATCTGCGGTTTATGGTATTAGTTATTACTTTGGCCTTTCATGGACGCTATGGAATGTCCATGATATAATCTTCTAACAATTTAATCCTTTGTCTATGACCTAGACTAAATTCTTTCTTTTAAATTATATCGGAGTCTTCTACGGCTGAATGATTGTCAACACATATATTGCATGGATAATAGTCCGAAATATTAAGTGTATTCATAAAGTAACTAAGTGCCCGTTTGGATTGACTTATTTTAAGTGCTTTTAAGCCAAAATAACTTTTAAGCTCTTTTGTAGTGTTTGGATAGAGTAAAAAAGTGTTTTTAAGCCCTTGTTTTTAAGTTAAAATGACAAAAACAAGCCAAAAGCTAGAATTTCTAACTTATGGCTTAAAAGCTATTTTGACTTAAAATCCACTTAAAATAAGCCCATCCAAACGAGCTCTAACTCTGGATCATTGATCGAATAATTCCTTTTGTTCCTTCTCAGCTTTCTATAAATGTAAGCTATTGTTTTTCCTGGTCTTTGAGCCCCTTGTTGTGTGTATACTTAGCTTACCTTAGTTCCCACGCATGCCGGAATTTTCGTGCAACTCATATGATCTCGAATATTACTTTTGATTTTATTTCCCGTTCATTAGCCACGATAGGTGCCACTTTCTTATGGAGTGCATATAATGTTGTAGTGAGACTGTTGTTACAAAACCATTTCTTCTTCAAGTTACTATGCTTAGGTTGAAGCCTTCTTCCTTATTTCCTTAGCTAATCTTTTGTTGTAGTACTTGGGGGACACTCTCTGACTTTTGTGACAATGTGCATGTATAATTGAATGCAATACATCTGGTCATGGGACAATGTGCATGTATAACTGAAAGCAATGCATAAGAAGTGAGTTAATAAAGTTTCTTGGTATGTCTTAAGATCATTACGCCTTTGATTAATATCATGAAATAAACTTTATCAACTTACGTTTTTTCTGAGACCCATGAACATACGATAAAATAATAGGACATATGGGGAATCAAGAACATAGGCACCCCTAATGCTTCTATTAATAGACGCATTTATGAAAGTTGTGCATTTACTCATTTTGTTTGTGTCGTATGGATCATGTCAAAAGGAACGAAGGGATAACCTTACCATACCTGAATCGATTCTCTTGACAATCCCTCTAACACAAGTCTTTTGCAAAAAATAAATAACGGCGGATTGAAGTAGGAAAAAATTCGTATGATATTCTTGAGAAAAATTGGACCATACTCTCTTAGAATTGCATTTCGCACTGTTATTACATGATACAATCTCGTATGAATTACTGAAGCTCCCCTTCATTTCATTGTAGAGATGCAAGCATCTCTCTTAAGTGATTTTGAGAGGCTTTTAATCTTGGTTGGTGTGAGCCTACTTATGATGATGACTTGGCCACAAATCTCTTTAATTGTGCCACCTTGCTACAGGTGTAAGAGTCACTTATTTGGGCTATAATCCACACTTAATTGTTGCCACGTTGGGGGCTTATCCAAATAACTTAATTACTTAGTTAATCTCTCACTAAAATCCATAATTGTCCAATTATCTACATAATTAAGATTTATCTCAAATTACTTAAAATACTACTCACTTTTAACACACTTTATATACCTTACTATCATGATCATGTGGTACTTTGTATGACACTAGTCCATAAATATGGGGTATTATAGTTTGGACCGTATTTTATCTCAAAATGTCAAACTTCGTCAAAACTCATTTTCTTTGATTCGCTTACCATTTCACCTTCACGAATTTGCTTATCCCTTATTTGAAATAACATAATACTTATAACCTCAAAATAATCTTGTCCTTGAACTGATTTCAATTATCTTATGACAAATCCAACGTACAATATTATGGAGTGTAACATCGACATAATCTTGTGAGGTGTAACAGTCTAACCACCACTTTGTAAAACTTACCTTTGAGTATCGGTGACACTCTTTTGTCACACAGGACTCCAGATGCTAACCTCCACTTCATCCACTGCACCCCAATATGTGTGATATCTTCGTCGATCTCCCCTCCCATTTCGATAACCGACCCAAAGTACTTGAAATTGTCACTACTTGGGATGACATGTGATTCAAGCCTTACTTCCACGCCAACTTCCCTCGACTTAGCGCTGAACTTACATTTCAGGTATTCCGTCTTCGTCCTGCTCAACCTGAAGCCCGTAGACTCAAGAGCCTGCCTCCAGACCCCCAATCTCTCGTTAACACTAGTTCACGACTCATCAATCAAAACTATGTCATCAGCGAATAACATACACCATGGCTCCTCCCCTACAACTAGGAGAATAAGCAGTAAAAGATAAAATTATATATATATATATATATATATATATATATATATATATATATATATATATATATATATATATCAATGATTTCATTAATCGACACTCAAAATTCAAAAACTATTTGAAATCAATTATGTAATATTTAAAATCCATCCAAATTAGCAGTAAATTTAAAAAAGAAGTTATAAAGAATTTCTCTACTAGTAGTTAAGTTAATATCATAATCTGAAATAAGATATGCCGACATTTGGATTATAAATATAGCACTTAAGGTATAAAAAAAGAAAAAAGAAAAAAAGAGAGAGAGAATTAGAGTATTGTAATATAAAAGAATATCCCTCTAGTATATATCAATATCAACAAGGTAGATTGAACTAATGTGCCAACTTACCCCTTCAAAAAAGAAAGAATTAAACGCACATATTTAAACTTGTTAAAAATCTAAATTTTACTATTCAAATAGAATTGATTTATTGAACCAATATTTGAGTTACAATTACTGATTCGAAAATTAACTTAAAAGTTTGGGCAATCTTTTTTTAAAAATTAAATAGTAATTTCGAGAATCTATTGGAGTTGGATGTTGAAATTTAGCCTATTATTTTTGAATTGGTCATTCAAAAATAGCCACTGTTTGCAAAGTCATTGAAAAATAGCCACTATTTTGCTCCAACACGGAAAGTTTCAGCATAATATACTAGAGATCGGTGCACTTGTGTATGAACTTACAGCATATTATGCTGGAATTCCAACATGCAGAAAGTTCCAGTATATTATACTGGAATTATACTGGAGTTCCAGTATACTTATGCTGGAACTTCAGTATAATATAATGGAGTTCCAGTACATTGTATTGGAATTCCAGTATATAATACTAAAGTATTTTCCCCTATTTTGAATAGTGTTTTCGTTCAGATTTATCTTGACATAAAAAGTGACTAAATTTCGATTACTTTTGAAACTGTGACTATTTTTGAATAACCACTTATAAATCTAGCTATTTTTGAATTTCTCCCGAAATTTTCTCTTAAAAAATGCTTATTATAACCAGTTTTCAAGATGACGATCCATTTCCCACTGCCCGTTGTAGAGAAGTCTTAAATAGTAAACTCCAAGCTAATTAATTAACTAAATTTTGAACAAAACTCCTTCAATACTGCAAATTCACCACTTAGATTGATTGTCCGTGTTGCATTCACTCAACTTGCAATTGGCCACGAATATACTCCCTTCATTCATTTTTACGCGTTCATTGTTGACTTTGCACACCTCTTAAGAAATAATAAATGAAGTGCATAATTTACCATGATATTCATATTAATTGATGCATATTTTTAATGGATTTGAGAAAATAATTTGAAGTGAGTAATTAATACTGTGGGTATAACAGGAAAAAAATTGTTCTTTCTTGATATGCGAAAAGTGACAAGTAAAAGTGAAAATATATTTGTAAAATACTGGACAAGTAAAAGTGAACGGGAGAGTAACTTTCGTATAGTTACTCCAAAAGTGATGAAATCAAATCACTTTGACTAGTAAAACTACATGCTCCCTATGGTCCACAATAAGGAATTAATTTTATTTTTTCAAAATTTACCCATAAAGGAAAATTCTATATAGACTGGGACTGGGTCACTATCCCGAAAAATATACGAATCTCTCCAACAAGTTGGGGCTTAACACCATAAAGGAAAAGTATATATAGACTGGGACTGGGTCACCAGCCCGAAAAACATACGAGCCTCTCCAACATGCAGACAGAACACAAGTGCGTGAAACTCACCCATGCACTCGCCAAAGCAACTATGCGATGATACAACTAGCCAAAATTTGATCTCGTCCATACATTAAGACGACCCGAAGCTTGAGCAAGTCATTCATCGCCCCGCCTATCGACTACTCCTCTAGGCCGAGCGATGCAGGGACTAGATAGACTGGGACTCCTCGAATGCATGTACGGATCGAACAGAAACATATAATATTCTCCATTGAATAAACAAAGTAGTATGACATTCTTACACCACACCAAATGTACACAATCAGGCCAATGCAAAGGAATTATACATTCGATCTCACTTGAATTATTTTCTAAGTCTACATTCGACCTCACTCGAATCGACTTACATTCGACCTCGCTCAAATCGACTTACATTCAACCTTGCTCGAATCAATCTACATTCGACCTCGCTTGAATTAACATACATTAGACCTCGCTCGAATAAACATACATTCGACCTTGCTCGAATTAACATACATTTAACCTCGCTCGAATTAACATACATTCTACTTTGCTCGAATTCATTAAGAGTTAAATTCGACCTCGATCGAATTAGCAGGTCAAATATGACCTTGCTCGAATTAACAAATTAAATTCGACCTCATTCAAGTTAGCAAGTCACATTCGACCTCGCTCGAATTAGCACGTCAAAACTGACCTCGCTCGAATTAACAAGTCAAGCTCAACCTCGCCCAAATCAGCAGGTCAAATTCGATCCCACTCGAGTTAACTACCAAAAGTCAAGGACTTATTACAAGAAAATCCAAGAAATTCGAAAAGAAAAGAGAAGGAAAGGCCAAAGGCATACAATCAAGGACGAATCAACCATTACGTTCAAAGAAAAAATAGCGTCTTACAAAGGGCCAAAAGGGGGGGGGGGCAACCAACCAACCAAGTAAAAAAAAGAAAAAATTAAGTACAGGAGGATAAATTAAGTACAAGAGCTTCATTCAGCATTATCTCGATCCACACCGTCATCTCTCTCTCCGCTTGGTTCAGCAGCTTCACCTCCACCATCACCCTCTCCATCAGAATGTTCCTTGTCAAAGCCATGCCCATCCTCGGCCTTATCAACTCCACCGGCCTCTGGCATTGCGGGGTCATAACCACAGGCAAGCCAGGCCTCACACGCTTTAACTTGAGCCTCTTCGAAAGCAACTTCAGAAACACTCCCCACTGCCAACAAACCCTTGTATATATCCCGCTGAGCCTCAGTGTGGATCCACATCTCATACAAGGGCGAGGAACATCAACAGAGGCAGACGTAGGAGGAGTATAAGCCAACAATTGAGCCCTCTTAGCCTCGAGAGCAGCAATTTGATCACCTAGGGTCGAGACTTATCTCTCAAGTTCGCCAATTCTCTCAGCAAGCCGCGCCTCTCTCATAGCGGTTGTTTCTATCTCAATTGCACGCTCAGACCCGAGAACGCGGATAGTATCTTCTAGTGCTACTGCCCTCGCCAAGGCCGCTACTCGGGCTCCTTCGGCCCTCTCCAACTCGGTTGCCTTCCCTTTTAATTCGGTCACCTTCTCCGCCCGTTCAACACTTAGACCGGCGATCCTAGAGTCACGTTGCTCAAGCTCCGCCCGCAGGGCCACCACCTTCACCTGAAGATCAATATACTCAGCCGCAACACCCTTACCCACCTCGAGCTCTTCTTCTTTATCATTAAGAAGCCCCTCTAGTTCGCTGCATCTGCCCATAGGCCGCATCAGGTCCTCATCCTTCCGCTCCAACTCCTCCCTAAGGGACTGAGGATTGCCGCCCGCCCTGAGTCGTGCATGCATCTCGCGGCACTTATCACGGTATCTATGATAACCATTTTTTGAAAAGCGGAAGCCCGCCTCTCCTCACGGCGAAGACTCTCAGTCTCCAAAATAAAAGTCTGGAAAAAAAAAAACAGAAAGACAAAATCAGCAAGAGTAGAAGACATAAAATGAAGAAAGCAGTAAACTCACCCTCAAAGCCATTTCGGCTATGCCCCGTGATAGGCCAGCATCGTTGATCTCCTGAAGGGCCCTGCTTTCAGTAGCAGAACAAAGAAGGGAAAATTAGGGCACCAGTCTCACCATGTACTCCAACAAATCTTACTTCGGAAGAATCATTCGTTACCGCCTCCACCCGAGTAAACCCCGCCTCAAACATTCTTATGTCCTCGGGGTCAATATCTGAACCGAATTCTTAGTCATATACAACTATGCCCTTTGCCCTTTGCCCTATCGCTGGCTGAAGAGAGAGCACAGACCTGTTGTGAAGTTGATGGACCACTCGAATGACCATAACGGCCTCCGAACTCTGTCACCCTTCCAAGAGAGCTATCTCCACGACCGAAGGAGGCACGACTTCCACGCCCAAACTAGTGCCATCGCCCGATTCGTACACTGTCAATACAGGTTTACCCCTCGAAGTCCCCTTGGTAATAGTCACTCCGTCAGCACCTGTCCTCGGCCTCTTTAAAGGAGCCTCATCGTCTTCTCCCTCTGACGATTCGTCCACCAAATGAACTGCGGGGGCCGAAATCCCTGCCAGGTGAACAACATCTGAGCAACGAAGCTCGCGCAAAGCTATAGTTCGTGAAACAGTAGCGGCCTGAGCAGGCTCACTTGCAGCCACGACGAATACGGGCTTAACAGAGATACCCAACTGGCAAAAAGGCATAGGATCCCTCGCCCTCCTTGAGGCCCTCCGACCTATAAACAAAGAGATAAGAAGATAGAAATGACAGTATAAAGGTCAACGATTAAAGCCAAAGGTCATTTACCAGCCGCAGGTCTATGCCCAAACCTCTTATTAAAATGCGACCACTCCCTACAGTGTAGGGCAAAACCCGACTCACCACCAACCCCTTAGTTCCCCAATGGCGCATATGAATCATCGTGCCCCTGTGGAAACTTGGGGCGAAGAGGTGAAGCATATGGCGTAGAGAAATACCGCGGCTAGACAGCTCCACGTATTTGTTGAGCATGAGGAAAAACTTGTATATGTACGGAGAGAGCTGATCCGGGAATACGATGTAAAAACAACAAAAATCCTCCGCCAAGGAAGGAAAAGAAAGCGTGTAGCCGACGACAAACGGGTACACGTAAAATACGCAGTACCCTAGGCGATGTACTTGTACTACATCACTACCAGCATGAATGATTTCAACATGGGCTTGGATTCGCCACTTAGTCCTAAATGTAGTAATCGCCGCCGCATCCATCGTAGAAATGACAGGTTAAGGTTCATCCTCAGGTAGGTTTTTGAAGTATGACTTAGCCTTCCCGGAGCGTGGGATTATCTCGTCCACGGTGGGGAAGTTTTCATCTTCCACCATGGCCGTCCCTTCCTCATGAGGAGATGCATCCGCAGTCAGCGTCACGAGGTCAGATGAAGCACTTGCCATTTTTTCTGATTGTGCGAAAAAGAAATATAAAGATGAAGGAGATAACGATAACAAAAGATACTGAAGGGGAAAAGAGAGCACAGAAGCTGAAAACTCGAAGAAGCAAAGAACTTGGGTTTCAAATGCTCTAAAAATACAACAACTCAAATGAGGAGTGCCTATCTTTATTTATAAGATTATAGGCACCCCAATCGAGAAAAACCAAACGTCGCCTCATTAATTTCTAAACAAAAGAAACAAGGGAAATGATGTAACGTATGGGGAACGCGCGCCATAATGACGCATGATGAAACAATATCATTTCAAATTGATATAACTGTCACACCTCACTTTTATGCGCCCGCGGGGGCGCAGGGGAGTTTTTTCCAATTAAAGGACAATCGAAACGGGATTGGTTTAATTATTCAGAGTCGCCACTTGGGAGATTTAGGGTGTCCCAAGTCACCAATTTTAATCCCGAATCGAGGAAAAGAATGACTCTATATTATGGTCTGCGTACCAGAAATCCGGATAAGGAATTCTGTTAACCCGGGAGAAGGTGTTAGGCATTCCCGAGTTCCGTGGTTCTAGCACGGTCGCTCAACTGTTATATTCGGCTTGATTATCTGATTTTATACAAGTGTGAACTTATGTGCAAAATTTAACTTTTAACCGCTTTTATCATTTACTGTTTTTATCAAGAATTGCAACGTTGTGAAAATGTATCTCGAACCGCGTTACAATCAATGTACCCGTGGTCGTCGACACACTTTGACTCCGTTGAGATTTGGATTTGGGTCACATCAATGTGCACCCGAGTTTAAGGAAATTAAATTATTAAAGGCGCGCCTAAAGCGACTAGCGTATTTATTTTGGGTAGGACCGTGGAATTTTACTAAACGGTCCATCCCGAAGCCTAAACAATTTTTAAAGCAATATTTATTGAGGGCCCCGCAATTTGTATTTTTATTTGGCGAGGCTCACCTCGTTCTTTATTTCTAATGAATTTGCAACGTCATGGACATGCATCTCGAACCACGTCACAGTCAATGTACCCGTGATTAGAGAGGCATTTCGAATCCGTCGAGATTCGGATTTGGGTCACATAAATGTGCACCCGAGTTTAAGAAGGTAAAGTTTATTAAAGCGTATCCTAAAGAGACTAACGTGTTGTCATTTTAGGAAGGTTGTGAGATTTGCTAAACAACCCGTCCGGGAAACTAAATGCTTCAATGATTTACATTTAACAAGGGCCCCGCATCTGCGTGTTTTGTTTATTTTCATCGAGGCTCATCTCGTTCTTATTTTAAAAGGATATCCTATAGCAACTACGTTTCTTGTCGTGTTCGTCTCTATCAATTGAAAACGGTAGACAGTCCTAATTAATTACATGATTGCGAGTTTACTTATAACAGGATTTAAAATGCTTTTACAGAATAATAAAATGTGACTGCGATTATGGATAACTAGCCGAAAATTATGGGCCCAAACCTAGCTCATGCGAGATGGCCAGACTTAGGCCCCCTTTTTCGATATGGGCCTAACTGATTTGTTTCGATTTGGGCTCGGCCTTCATGAGATTGAGGCCTAGGACTGATTCTTTGTTCTGTGAAATGAGTTTATCAATTTATATGGGACAATCTGGCAAAAGGAGAAAGAATTTTAACTAAAGTGGATAGTTTTCCTATTTGGCTTACATTAGAGAATATATTACACCCTCAGACTAAGTCTAAAGGTACAACTTATTACACTGGGAATGTTTTTTTTTCACCTAACAGCACACATACATGACTAGCATGCATTAACCTGCATTGATACACTAAGCATGTAGGCTACTTCTATTATCCAAACAAAAATGTAACTACTATATACTACATGACATTTAACACAACAGTCCACGTGTATATAAACAATCTGCAGGTCCTCTCTTTTGCATTTATGTTCAAACTCTCAGTTACATTAGTGGTATCGATTGTGTACCTGGTAAGGAGGACAAAGAAGAAAGGAATGATCAGCTAAGCAATATGCAGTGAATACAGCAACAGCAGATAACACCAACAACACAGCAACAACAACCAGCCACAATGATGAAGCTCACAAGTGGTCGAGCAACAAACAAGCAGTCCCAGGAACAGAATGATGAACCAACAGAAAACCAGAGTATTCAATATAACAGCACCAGCAGTTCAACAATCACAAACAGCTCGGCAAATAACCAACAACAATTAGCAAAGACAGCTTGGCTAACTTGAACTCCTAAGCAGTTTTCAGACAGTGTTTTGTTACAATATTCTGAAATTTTCTTTTTGTTTTTTTTTCTTTCTCTCCAGACTCAAAAATGTCCAGCCTAAGACCCTTAAACTTCAGCCTAAGACCCTTAAACTTCAGCCTAAGACCCTTAAACTTCAACCCCTGTTTTAGTTATCAAATGGCCTATTTATAGGCCAAATGCACCATTACAGCTGAGCTGCCCTGCCTGCCAATTGGCAGAATGCCCATACTCTTTTAAGCCCATGCTCAGCATGCTTGGTGTCAGCTCCCTTTATTCCCCACGCCTGGTTTTGTTTAATCCAGAATTATGGGCTCATTTGTTTATTCATTTTGAGCCCCCATACCCTTGTGTCTTGTTCCCCCATTGGTATTAGTTTAATCCTAAGTTAGTACCCTTTTTGTCAGCTCACTTAAACTAATTACTTCTGTTCTTTTTAAACACCCCAGAATACCCCCGTTAACCTTGATTATTACTGCCCCTGCCTATTGCAGCATTAGGGCATTTTTGCACTGATGAAAACTCGAACTCAGGACTGCCTAGACTGAACCCTTTTAGTCATTTTTATAATGCCAACAGACCATTTCAAACATTACTAGGTCATCCAGCCAGTGTCCGAGTTTAATTAGTTATGTGAAACTCCTAGCTCCTTCGATCCATTAGTTATAGAAAACTAATCGACGACATTTATCGAGTCGACTATACTAATTATAGCAGGTAATAATCAGTCGCTCATATAAACAACACGTTCGGGGACCTAAAGGGTATCAGACAACTTTTATTAAATTACTGGGCCTATATGAATTAGTTCCTTTGACGATTAATCTAACTGACGATCATGTTTATCACAGAGTGTATTCAGAACAAACAGAAGACAATCGACCAAATAAAGGGTCTTTAACAGAGATGAAAGAAATCTGGAAGAAGTAACAAAATAACAAACAAACACAAAGAGATATGCTGACAACTTATTTGGAAATAAAACAAAAGAACGGAAAACTTACCAAAATGTTTAAACCAAACAGACCCAAATCAAACTCGACTTCGAACCTTTGAGGCCGAACAAACCTTAATCAGGGTGTTCTCACATGAGAACACCTTGGTTAAGGTCTATTAGACCTCAAACCTATGTCAAAACTGGCCGGATTCCCCAGGTGCATGTGCTTCAGAAGTCTGGATTTCCAGATCTGGATTTTTGGGAGTTGTGGGTGGATTCGGACCAAACCAAGCTTGGTTTGGTCACGAGGAAGGTCAGGAGAGTGTCTAGCATGAAGATGGGGTGGTTTGGCATAGGTCCAGGTTCGACTCAAATCTTCAAACGAAGATTCGAGACGAACGGAAGTGATTCGAGGCTTGTGGTTAGTGGATTCGTGTTCAGGATGGTCGGGTGCATCGGGGGTGTTATTTTGGTGGTCATCGGAACTGTGGTTGCCAGGCTTATGGTGGGAAACCTAGGCTGCTAGGGTTTGAGAGGAAAGGGAGCCTGGGGAAGATGGTGAATAGTGGCCGAGGGGGGGGTGTGGCTTGGGGCGTGGGGTAAGGGGGTTAGGTTTATATATGTATTGAGGGTTTAGATCCTGGCCATTGGATCAATTGAGATCAAGGGCCAGGATCTAACCATTGAGGAGGGACGACGTCGTTCGGGAGATGATAGTGGGTTATGACCGGGTAGGGGATTGGATCGGGTCATGTTGACGGGTTTAGAGGAAGGCCTGGATCCGTTGGATCAATGGGAATGAACGGCCCAGATTAACTTGCCTGAAACGACGTCGTTTCGACTTAGCAGGGGCTGTATTGGACCGTTTGATTGCCATGAATCAACGGCTCAGATTGAGGCGCTGATACGACGTCGTTTGGGACGTGTCCGGGCAGCCTGTGTTTGGACTGGATCTGTGTCCTGGTCTTGGGCCTATTTTGTTTCATTTCTTGGCCCAAACCGATTTTCCCTACTCTTTTGCTTTTGTTTTCTTTCTTATTATTTTTTCTTTTCTTTTAAACAAAATAAAAATAACAAATAATAAGGTAACGGAATTAAACAACAATGCAACATTTTAACACAATTATCACAAAAATATTTACGTAGGTTAGCTAAGAGCCTAGGGCGAACGGTGCACATATATATTTTTTGAATTTTCTTTTACTGACCGAATTATGGTTTAACCATCCTAATACATATATTTTGTATTTTGTTTGTTAATGATTAAATGCAAAAAAAAGAATGGACAGATCCACAAGTGACTAACAACACATGAAAACTCGAACAATTGTACAACGAAGCCATTTGTCACTATTTTTATTTTCTTTTGGAGCGAATGTCCGTAAAGCAAAAATCACGTGCTTACAGCTGCCCCTCTTTGCACGGAGACACGAAGGGTTTTCGCGCAAAGATAAAGCGAGCGATTTTTGCCCGTCCGAATACTCCGTGTGAAGCATTTTTGAAAAAGATTTGACCGAACCTTTGCTTCGGAGGTTTCCTACATATCCTGGGCTGAACAGGAATCAGGTCAATGTAGTTCGGGAAATTTTGGTAGCTGGGACTACCATGTGACTGTATTGCTTGCTGTTGTTGTGCGCTGTTGCATGCTGCTGTAGGATGCTACTGCTCAACCGATCTCCCTATTACATTGCTCTAAAAGGAAAAACAAGAAGTTAAGCTAGAGTATGAGGTCTCATCTATCTCCCACTTGTTCTTGTTGTCTTGCTTTCTTGTCGGCTAATGCTTTCCTCTGACGCCTGTATTTTGTGAACTTGGAGATGATGCTGATCCTTCGCTGACGTTTGAATGCCAGTTTTCGTCACTTTGCTTGACCCGCTGGGGATACGACTTTCTTCTTTAAATCTTTCAATGGTTTCCTCAGTGGTATGGCTTTTCATCAGAATTGTTATGTTGGGCATGCCATAGCGTTCCCAAACTGCTCTTTTGAGACGCGTTCCTTCTTCCCTTTGAATGTGCGCTTGCTTTTGCAGTTGTCTGCTTCTTGGTGCTGAGGATTTTATTGTTTCCCGTTTGGGGATCTCTGTCGTAACCTTCCGTCTTCAGGTGGGGTGACTGATTCCAAAATCTAGAGCTGAATGTATTCCCGCATTATACTGGTGGGCGACCTAGAACTTAAATGTATTCCCGCGTTATACTGGTGGGCGACCTAGAAAAAGTATTCCCGCATTATACTGGTGGGCGACCTAGAACTTAAAAGTATTCCCGCATTATACTGGTGGGCGACCTAGAACTTAAATGTATTCCCGCATTATACTGGTGGGCGACCTAGAACTTAAATGTATTCCCGCATTATACTGGTGGGCGACCTAGAACTTAAAAGTATTCCCGCATTATACTGGTGGGCGACCTAGAACTTAAAAGTATTCCCGCATTATACTGGTGGGCGACCTAGAACTTAAATGTATTCCCGCATTATACTGGTGGGCGACCTAGAACTTAAATGTATTCCCGCATTATACTGGTGGGCGACCTAGAACTTAAATGTATTCCCGCATTATACTGGTGGGCGACCTAGAACTTAAAAGTATTCCCGCATTATACTGGTGGGCGACCTAGAACTTAAAAGTATTCCCGCATTATACTGGTGGGCGACCTAGAACTTAAAAGTATTCCCGCATTATACTGGTGGGCGACCTAGAACTTAAATGTATTCCCGCATTATACTGGTGGGCGACCTAGAACTTAAAAGTATTCCCGCATTATACTGGTGGGCGACCTAGAACTTAAAAGTATTCCCGCATTATACTGGTGGGCGACCTAGAACTTAAAAGTATTCCCGCATTATACTGGTGGGCGACCTAGAACTTAAAAGTATTCCCGCATTATACTGGTGGGCGACCTAGAACTTAAATGTATTCCCGCATTATACTGGTGGGCGACCTAGAACTTAAAAGTATTCCCGCATTATACTGGTGGGCGACCTAGAACTTAAATGTATTCCCGCATTATACTGGTGGGCGACCTAGAACTTAAATGTATTCCCGCATTATACTGGTGGGCGACCTAGAACTTAAAAGTATTCCCGCATTATACTGGTGGGCGACCTAGAACTTAAAAGTATTCCCGCATTATACTGGTGGGCGACCTAGAACTTAAATGTATTCCCGCATTATACTGGTGGGCGACCTAGAACTTAAATGTATTCCCGCATTATACTGGTGGGCGACCTAGAACTTAAAAGTATTCCCGCATTATACTGGTGGGCGACCTAGAACTTAAATGTATTCCCGCGTTATACTGGTGGGCGACCTAGAACTTAAATGTATTCCCGCATTATACTGGTGGGCGACCTAGAACTTAAAAGTATTCCCGCATTATACTGGTGGGCGACCTAGAACTTAAATGTATTCCCGCATTATACTGGTGGGCGACCTAGAACTTAAAAGTATTCCCGCATTATACTGGTGGGCGACCTAGAACTTAAATGTATTCCCGCATTATACTGGTGGGCGACCTAGAACTTAAAAGTATTCCCGCATTATACTGGTGGGCGACCTAGAACTTAAAAGTATTCCCGTTGTCTCCCCGTTCTTCCGAGAAAATTTTCGACAATCGGCAGAAAATTTTCTGCCCCGGTTTTTGGTAACTTCCATGGCATTGCATCTTGTTGCCGTCATCAATTCTTGGCTCTCCTGCAAAAGACAAAAGGTTTTAGTCAGTTTTAATCGTGGGGGTAGAGGGTGCCTTTCTGGCGAGCCATTTTTCTCTCTCCCCTTTTCTTGCTCTTTGTCCCCATAATGGGTTGGCAGGCAAAGTTGCCTGTTGGGGATCTCTAGCCTGCTGGGGATATGGTTTTCAATTTATCCCCTTTTCTGCTTTCTTTTAAAACACATGATGTGGGAGTCTGCTTCTAACTCCCGAAACCACTCCCTTTGGAGCTTACTTCTTCCAACATTTCCGAGCACAGTCCCTGCATCGCCTGGGGCCGGCCTTTTAAGACTGTTTGTATTACCCTGCATTGGGTGAATTTCCCTTCGGTTTCTGGTAGTAAGCTTTGAAAAATCCTTTAAAGAACACTTTTTTAGGAAAAGAAAATAAAGATATGGAAAAGAGAAAATCTTTCTGAACCAATCTTTTGTGGGAGGAGACAATCAAAAGAACTTATCTGGATGACACAACTGGTCCCCGTGATCATGACATGCACCATAGATTCCCGACCCAGTCTATTTGTATCAATTGATTTGTCCGACGGGCTGACTTGCTGGGGATGATAAATGGATGTTCATCTTGTTGCGAATGTGGTAGGTTTCGCTGCTCTATCTTGTCGCCTCATAGTGCCCTTCGAGGGGTTTTCACTAATGAGACTCTCTCTTTTCTCTCATCTCCCGGCGCCTTATGGTGCCTGTGAAGGTTTTCACCAATAAGACTCTCTCATTTCATTTCCCTCATCTTACATCGCCTCTCGGTGCCTGTGAAGGTTTTCACCGATGAGACTCTCTCATTTTATTTCTTTTCGAGGAATCGGGGTGTTGTAGATATGATCCTCTCTTCTGGAGATTCTTTTGACTATCAACTCATTCCCAGTCTTACGATCCTTTTCTTTGCTGGGGATCGGTGTATCATTCTCGGCCTTA
The DNA here is from genome assembly GCF_000393655.2 of Nicotiana sylvestris. Taxonomy (NCBI): domain Eukaryota; kingdom Viridiplantae; phylum Streptophyta; class Magnoliopsida; order Solanales; family Solanaceae; genus Nicotiana; species Nicotiana sylvestris. The sequence continues at coordinate 114,960,380 of NC_091065.1, forward strand.
TTTGCCGGATTTGGCATCTCTCGAACATTGATCGGGAGGTCTTTTGGATGTCGATGTTGGTTTTGGTGTGGGATTGAAGGAAGGCTAATGAAAACAGCTTGGAGGGTGATGTGCTACAACTTTTGGAATCAAACCTTTGTTGGAACTTAAAACATAACTTCTGCCCCAGTTTTCTTGCTTGGGGAATTTATTTATTTTTTACTTTTATGTTGTGCTACGTGCATTACGCACGCTGTGTCTATTATGCATACTATGTACATTATGCATCCTATATTTATTATGATGCATACTATGACCGAGCCGTGAGGCGCCTACGTATCCTCTTTGAGGAATCAGGTCAAACGTAGTTCCCACGGTTTTGTATTTCTTTATGATTTCATCTTCTTTTTCTTCTTCTTTTTCTTTTTTTTTTTTCATGTCCTTTCCATTAGTGATTCCAAAAGAGGGGTATGAAAGGATTACTTAAGGCTCAAAGGGGGAAGCAAGGGTTAAACAGTGTTTGGATAGAAGAAAGAATTGCCTCCGTCATCTCATTATCCATCAAATGCCAAATACAAACAAATAAACCAAAAATTGCCATAATTAAAGAAATTACGCATAATATCTCTTGACTGCATCTGAATTGATAGCCATGTCGACACATCTACCTTCGATATCTGTCAAACACAGAGCGCCGTTGGACAATACTCTGGTCACGATATAAGGCCCTTGCCAATTTGGGGCGAATTTGCCTTTTGCTTCGACCTGATGTGGGAGGATCTTCTTTAACACCTGCTGCCCTACCTCAAACTTCCTGGGGCGCACCTTCTTGTTATATGCTCTTGCCATTCTCTTCTGATACAGTTGACCATGGCACACTGCTGCCAATCTTTTCTCATCTATCAGGCTCAACTGTTCCAATCGAGCTTTTACCCATTCATCATCATCAATCCCGGCTTCAGCGACAATTCGGAGGGATGGAATTTCGACCTCCGTTGGTATCACGGCCTCAGTTCCATACACCAACAAATAAGGAGTTGTGCCTATGGAGGTCCGGACGGTAGTGCGGTACCCCAACAAAGCAAAGGGTAATTTCTCGTGCCATTGTCTGGACCCTTCCACCATTTTTCGTAGTATCTTCTTGATATTCTTATTGGCTGCTTCGACTGCTCCATTCGCCTTGGGACGATATGGGGTGGAATTGCGGTGTGTAATCTTGAATTGTTGGCACACCTCTCTCATCAGGCTGCTATTAAGATTCGCGCCGTTATCCGTAATGATCACTTTTGGGATCCCAAATCTGCAGATGATATGGGAGTGAACAAAGTCCACCACCGCCTTCTTGGTTACCGATTTGAAGGTTTTAGCCTCCACCCATTTGGTGAAGTAATCAATGGTCACTAGAATGAACCTATGACCGTTGGACGCTGCTGGCTCGATGGGCCCAATGACATCCATGCCCCATGCTACAAACGGCCAGGGTGCTGACATCGTATGTAACTCTGTTGGCGGAGAATGAATCAAATCTCCATGTATCTGGCACTTATGGCATTTCCTTACGAAAGTGATACAGTCGTGTTCCATGGTTAGCCAATAACACCCTGTTCGAAGGATCTTTCTTGCCAATACATATCCGCTCATGTGTGGCCCACAAACTCCGGCATGTACTTCCGCCATAACCGTCGTTGCCTGCCCGGCATCTATGCATCTCAACAACCCCAAATCCGGGGTTCTTTTGTACAATACTCCTCCACTGAGGAAGAAACCATTCGACAAACGCCGAAGGGCTCTTTTTTGGTCTCCAGAGGCATGTTCTGGATATATCCCCATTTTGAGATATTCCTTGATATCATGAAACCAGGGTTCGCCATCTGCTTCTTCTTCTATGGTATTGCAGTAGGCGTGCTGATCACGGACTTGGATATGCAGAGGATCAACATACATTTTGTCAGGGTGGTGCAGCATTGATGCTAAGGTGGCTAAAGCATCTGCAACCTCATTGTGAACTCTCGGGATGTGTTTGAACTTCACCGATCGAAATTGCTTGCTCAGATCATGCAAGCATTGTCGGTATGGTATGAGCTTCAGATCTCGTGTTTCCCATTCACCCTGAATTTGATGTACCAAGAGGTCCGAGTCTCCCAAGACCAAGACGTCTTGGACATCCATGTCAGCAGCCAAGCGCAGACCCAGAATGCAAGCCTCATATTCGGCCATATTGTTAGTGCAATAGAAGCGCAGTTGGGCCGTAACAGGATAATGCCGTCCTGTTTCAGAGATGAGTACTGCCCCTATTCCCACCCCTTTTGCATTTGCCGCTCCATCAAAGAAAAGCTTCCAACCCGGTTCCTCGGGTAATTCCAACTCATTTGTATGCATCACCTCTTCGTCAGGAAAATACGTTCTTAAAGGCTCGTATTTTTCGTCAACGGGATTCTCTGCCAAATGGTCTGCTAGTGCCTGGGCTTTCATGGCCGTCCTTGTTACGTAGATGATATCAAACTCTGTGAGCAGAATTTGCCACTTTGCCAACCTTCCCGTGGGCATAGGTTTCTGAAAGATATACTTCAATGGGTCCAAGCGGGATATGAGATAAGTAGTATATGAGGACAGGTAGTGCTTCAACTTCTGAGCTACCCAAGTCAGGGCGCAGCATGTTTTCTCGAGTTGAGTGTACTTGACCTCATGCACTGTGAATTTCTTGCTAAGATAGTAGATGGCCTGCTCCTTCCTTCCTGTGTCATCATGTTGCCCCAGTACACAACCAAATGAATTTTCCAAGACTGTCAGGTAAAGGATTAGGGGTTTCCCGGGCTTAGGCGGGACCAACACGGGTGGATTAGACAGATACCCTTTGATTTGGTCGAAAGCCTCTTGACACTCTGTCGTCCAACCTTCTGCAGCATCCTTTCTCAGTAGCCGAAATATGGGCTCACAAGTTGCTGTGAGTTGAGCGATGAACCTGCTGATGTAATTGAGTCTACCCAGCAAACTCATTACCTCTGTTTTGTTCCTTGGCGGTGGCAAATCTCGGATGGATTCAATTTTGGATGGGTCTAACTCAATCCCCCGTCGACTGACGATGAATCCTAGCAACTTTCCTGATGGAACCCCGAATGCGCATTTGGCCGGGTTAAGCTTGATATCATACCTCCGGAGTCTTTGGAAAAATCTCCTTAGGTCTGCCACATGGTCCTCCTGACGCCAAGATTTGATGATCACATCATCGACGTACACCTCTATTTCTTTGTGTATCATGTCATGAAACACAGCAGTCATTGCTCGCATGTACGTTGCCCCAGCGTTCTTTAAACCGAACGGCATTACCCGATAGCAGTAGGTTCCCCATGGCGTAATAAATGCTGTCTTCTCAGCATCCTCCTCATCCATTAGGATCTGATGATAACCCGCATAGCAATCCACAAAGGATCCGATCTCGCGCCCAGCGCAATTATCGATCAGGATATGAATGTTGGGTAACGGGAAATTGTCCTTGGGACTTGCTTTGTTGAGGTTGCGGTAGTCGACGCACACCCTGATTTTTCCATCCTTCTTTGGGACTGGTACCACATTGGCCAACCATTCGGGATACCGAGTGACCCGAATGACCTTCGATTGTAATTGCTTGATCACTTCTTCTTTGATCTTTACACTCATTTCTGTTTTAAATTTCCTTAGTTTTTGCTTGACCGGAGGGCATGCCGGGTCAGTGGGCAATTTGTGAACCACTAAATTGGTGCTCAATCCAGGCATATCATCATATGACCATGCAAAAACATCTTTGAATTCCCTGAGAGTTTCGATCAATTCTGCTTTGACATTTGGCTCAATGTGGATGCTAATTTTGGTCTCTTGGATGATATCAGCGTCTCCTAGGTTCACAGCCTCAGTGTCATTTAGGTTAGGCTTGGGTTTCTCTTCAAATTGGCACAGTTCTCGATTTATTTCTTCGAAGGCTTCTCCTTCGTCACATTCGGATTCATTATCACAAACGACCTCTTGCATTGTTGAGTCAGATTCAGATTGATTTATTAGACTAGGTCGAAGATCCGCTGTGCATGCCATGTCATTAGGACCAGTAAAAAGAGAACTGTTCAGAAAGAAAAAGAACAAAACCAGAAATTAAAATGGGACAAAAGAAAAGAACTTTATTAAATTTGCAGGATAAAAAGGGTTCACACTTTTACAAAACGAAAGTAAAATTGGGATTACACCCTTGAATAATCCGATCAAACAAACAAACAAACAAAACATTAATCAAAGCCTACTACCAAGACTCCCCTCGGACAGGAAGAGGAGTAACCGTCCAATTGTTGGTCTTGGCCTCAGGCCCCACAAATTGTATCTCTGCCCTGCTGGAACCCTCTCCAGCTTCCACCATACTGACATCCGCGAATAGTCTCTCAAAACTCTGATTCAGGTCTTCATTTATGCCGATCAAAGGTCCTTGAATCTTTGGGATCGCTGACCCCTTGGCACTAGCTTTAACAAAAGACCTCGAGAGTCGTGGTACTGGTTTAGGCAGAAACCAGACCCTCTTCTTCATTTTTCGCGCTTGCTTCCTGTCTGCTGGGGTTGGTTTGAACCCCAACCCGAAAGTTTCCAGATTCTTAGGAAGGGAGACAGGTTGGACTATCCCTTGAAGTTCAACTCCCAGGCCTTTTCCCGGCACAAACCCATTACCCAGCATCTCCGATACCATCATGACTGTCGCGGCAGCTACCCTAGGGTGCGGGATGATTTCTCCTTCAGAGATTTTGTTGGCCGACCCTGTATCGAGAATCTGGTAGACCCAAGGACCCTTGTCATCAGTGGTCTCTATGAAAGGCACAATGGTTCCGCCCATGGTGCATGTTGTATCCTCACCGTGCAACACGACCTCTTGTCTTTCCCACTCGAACTTCACTGCCTGATGTAGGGTGGAAGGCACCGCTTTAGCTGCATGAATCCAAGGTCGTCCTAACAGCAAATTGTAAGATACCGTGGCGTCCAATACCTGGAATTCCATGGTAAACAGGACCGGGCCAATGGTTAGTTCAAGTACAACATCCCCCACAGTGGCTGTTCCGTTTCCGTCAAACCCTCGGACACAGATGCTATTCTCCCGGATTCTTCCATGGTCAATCTTTAACTGGTCCAGGGTGGATAATGGACAAATATTGGCGCTTGAGCCGTTATCCACTAATACTCGGGTTACCACCGAGTCTTCACATTTGACAGCTAGGTATAGAGCTTTGTTGTGCTCTGTACCTTCCACCGGCAGGTCATCATCTGAGAATGTCACTCTGTTCACCTCGAAAATCTTGCTGGCAATGGTTTCCAGGTGGTTTACAGAAATCTCACTGGGTACATGGGCCTCGTTCAATATTTTTAACAGGGCTCGGCGATGTTCCTCGGAATGGAGGAGTAATGACAATAGTGAGATCTGGGCAGGTGTTTTTCTCAGCTGCTCAACCACAGAATAGTCTTGCACTTTCATCTTCCTCAGGAAGTCTTCGGCCTCTTCTTCTGACACTGGCTTCTTGGTTGCCACTGGGTTGGTTTTCCTTAACTCCATCGGAGCAAAACATCGACCTGATCGAGTCAGCCCTTGCGCTTCACAACTGACTTCTTCCACCTGTTTTCCTTGGTACGTTACCACTGCTTTTTCATATTTCCAGGGGACAGCCCTGCTGTCAAGCATTGGCAGTTGGACCACCGGCTTTATGGTTACCCGTTCTCTACATACCCCTATCAACACGACCGCCGGTGTGGGCAGGATCCCTGGTATTACCAACTTGCTTGGCTCGGGTTTGCTTGCTATGACGGACGGGTTCTTCCCCCATAATACTACCGGCTTGACACCTTCTCCCTGCGACTGTGCATTTGTTCCTCCCCTGGTTAAGACTTCTTTTGGGGCAGCTTGGATCATCATCACTGTTTGTGAGGGTTTTCTTAATTCACCTCCCTCACATACCAACTCAATCATGTGAGCTTCGTGGTGCGCTGGCAGTGGATTTTGGTTGATGTTAGGAGTCTCCGGTGTCTGGACCTCGATCTTATTGGTGTCAATAAGATCCTGTATGGCATGCCTTAACTTCCAACACTTCTCGGTATCGTGCCCGAGCATCCCTGAACAGTATTCACAACTGATTGAACGATCCAAATTCTGAGGCGGGGGATTTGGTTCCCGAGTATGGACGGGACTAACCAAACCCAATTGCCGCAGCTTGTGGAACACAGCGGTGTAGGTTTCTCCCAGTTCGGTGAAGGTTCTTTGCTTCCGCAACCTGTCATTTCTGGCATCTGGATTTCCCCGGAAACCTGCCCCTGAAGGATTTCTATATGCCCTTGGTGGAGGGTAAGTGTTTTGTGGTGGTGCATATATGTTCTGGGGAGCCGGTGCGCGCCATTGTGGGCGAACCGGAGGCTGAGTGTATACCTGGGCTTGGTGTACGGAACAATGTGGTTCTCGAGGTGGATAGAAATTTTGTGGTGGGTTGTATGGATAGTTTGACCTGTGAGGCCTGGGTTGGTTGTAGTGTGGCCTGCCAGCCCTGGACCAACTGCCTGCCTCGATCGTGGCAACCTCTTCTTTCTTTCTTCTTAGCGCACCTCCCGTGCCGCTTTGAATAGCCTGGGTCGTGGCCTTAAGTGCCGAATAGTTTAAGATCTTGTCCGACCTCAAACCTTCTTCTATCATGACCCCTATTTTGACTACCTCGTTGAAAGATTTTCCAACCGTTGTCACCAAGTGACCAAAGTAGGTTGGATCCAATGTCTGCAAAAAGTAGTCTACCATTTCTCCCTCTCTCATGGGAGGATCGACCCTAGCTGCTTGTTCTCTCCAACGGAACCCGAACTCGCGAAAACTTTCCCCGGGTTTCTTCCCAGTCCTCAATAACGTGAGACGGTCAGGGACTATCTCTAGATTGTACTGGAAATGACCTGCAAAAGCCTGTGCCAGATCATCCCACGTGTACCACCTGCTGAAATCCTGCCTGGTATACCATTCCAGCGCAGATCCGCTCAGACTTTGGCCGAAGTAAGCTATCAAAAGCTCATCCTTGCCTCCTGCCCCTCTCATTTTGCTACAGAACCCCCGCAAATGTGCCATGGGATCACCGTGCCCTTCATATAAATCAAACTTGGGCATCTTGAACCCAGCCGGGAGTTGGACATCTGGGAAAGGGCACAGATCTTTGTATGCCACGCTGACTTGATTGCCCAGCCCGTGCAAGTTTCTGAAGGATTGCTCCAGGCTTTTGAACTTTCTTAACACTTCATCCTGTTCTGGGGCCTTAACAGGCTTCTCAACCTCTGCCGGTACTTCCAAATGGGGATTGTAAACCTGTGGTTCCGGTGCGTGGAATGTAGGCTCAGGGGGATAGTACTGTGTATCGTGAGCCTGAAACAATGGCTCACTGGTCGTTCGCTGCAAAGGGGCTGATGCAGGTCCCACAAAAATGGGAATATTGGATGTTGGGAGAGGTTGGTGGGGTGGTGGAGCTTGGGAATCATGAGGGCTTCTCTCTTGATGATAGAGGGGGTTTGGGCGGCTTGTGGAAGGGCCAGAGTGAGGGTACTCCGGTACGTGTCCCAGTGTCTCAGGGCTCTTTTGCGTTTTGGCCAGGGCTAGCTGCATGGCATGCATCTCCAGTCCCATCCTCTCAATCTTTTCCATTGCCTCTTTTAGCAACTGGCTCATCGGCCTTTCTTCCTCATTACTATTCTCAGAAGTGGTCATGCTTGTTGCTACCGGTCCTTTGGATCTGGTTTGGTATGAATGTGTTGCCAGAATTCTTTAACAACTAACTGTCTGGTATCAGACAACAACAAACTTTGTTAGTGTTAGAGCTTAACAGATTTGATCATAGCACATAGAGGATGCAATGCACCTAGGCAGTTGACCGTTTCTACATGCTTTGCTTCAAACCACATGCGTCATCCCGGTTTGTTCATTCGTCTCTTTTTTAGAGTATTATGCGAAACCCCGCGTTTTTATTTTATTTACATTTTCTTTTCTTTATTTAAAAAGCGGTCGAATCTTATGGGGATTGCCTACGTATCACGTCCCCGCGTGAATCAGACCAGGCGTAGTTCTGCCTTAAAGTAAAGACACATAGAAATTCTTCCGGAGTCACTTAATTTCATTATCAAAATTTGCTATTACACATTGCTTCAAACAACATAGCAACAGTACAGACTCCATGGTTCTTTGACCCTATTTGATTGAAGAAAAAATGGAAAACAACATATGGGAAAACATCAAAGCTTAACTAAAACAAGACTCGGCCAGAGGTTAATTTTCCAACTTAGGGACTCGCGAGGCATCGTTCGGCCTTTTCGCGGTTCTAGGTGCGAGATCCCTTTCGAGCTGCTCCAACTCGTGCATGGTCTGTTTGACATAACCCATCACTACTGGGAGAACGGTAACACAGGTCATGTTTTCACACCGTCGACACCTTCTGATGATGGCATGGGCAATGGCCCTGATCTTGTCTCTGGTTTTTTTCTTCTCTATGAGTAGGTGTCTTATCTGATCACTGCACGTCTTGAATACCTGTGAGTCCTGTATATGCTGATCCCTCAGCTGTCGCACTTCTTCCTTCATTTGGGCCAACAAGTCGTAACAGTATCTACTCTCCGATTGGAAATCCCCGGCCTGCTTAACTGCTTTAAACTCGAGTGTAGCCATCTCCCTCTTTATTTTGGCCACAGTCTTCTCGTGGTCACGTTTCAATTGGTTCAAACACCGGCGATGCTTATCTACTCTTGTTCCCCACCGTGCCTTGAACTCTGTCATGACCTTTTCGGATTCTTCTAACCTGTCTCGCCATTCCGCGATCTCCCTTTTCAAACCCTTTATCAACCGCTGGTCTGATCGACTTCTGGGCTGCTCGTCGAGAGACAATCTCAATTTTTGGATTTGGGCCTTAAGCTCTTCGTTCTCTTGGATCAATCTATTCTTTTCGCTTCGATCCGCCGCGACTTGTACGCTATTATCGAATTTCAGACTATCCATTTGTAGCTTCAAATCGCCAATCTCTGCCCGATAACCCTTCTCTTTTGCTAACCAGTTCCATTGCCCTTGGGATGATTCTACGAAATCTTTGAGATGCGGCCTCTTAGCCGGTCTTTCGTAGGACAGGCTACCTCTAAACCAAGCGTGATATTCTGGGGCGACTTCCCCTTGTGCCGTATTAATCACACAAGTGTTTGCTGTCAGATGTTGGCATTCACTCCATATTTGGCGGACTTCTTCTTCAGGGAAATGACCGTTCGGACTGATTTCAATCACTTGGGTACTCAAATCTTCATCTTTCGGTACCACTTGGTACCTCCCAAGTTGCCTCAAAACCCGATATGGTGCATAGGGTTGGATACTTTTCAGTCCCATTAACAGAAAGTGAGGCCGGGTTGCCGGCATGTATATGATTTCCTCGATAGGTGACCATCCGAGCGTCCACTGGACTTGGCTGGCAGTGAGAGTTCGGAGAAATGCGGTCCATGATGTGACTCCCTTAGGTAAATTGAGCCCTTTGATTCTCGTGTAGAATTCTCCAATACAAGTTTTTTCTGGCGAACCATAACCCAAAAGTGAGGAGCGATGGCATAAATGATCGGTCATCCACATTTGCAACAGTAGGTTACATCCTTCGAAAAAGTCGCCCCTGGCTCGACAAGCAGTGAGAGCCCGGAAAATGTCAGCCATAATCATAGGCGCCAGAGTACTTTTATCTTGGGTAAGCAAAGTATTGACAACCCCGGCTATCCTTAGATCAATGTTTCCATCTTTCCTAGGGAACACTATAAGTCCCAGAAAGGCTGTCATAAAAGCCACTAGCCTGTGTTCGTCCCACTTTTGTCGGTTGCCTCTACTGCATAGCTTGAAATCCGGCTTATTGAACCCGCCCATGTGACCGTATCTAGCATATATGAGGTGGAGACTGCAGAATCCTTTGGCAAGATCTGGATGGTGGAATGTCCGAGGTATTTTTAGGAAATCCAGAAACCTGTGTACCGTGACAGCTCTAGGTGCAATTAAGTATTTGAATCTAAAAGGGGCTTCATCAATCCCGATGTACCCTGCTATTTCTTCCAACGTCGGGGTGAGCTCGAAGTCCGAAAAATGGAACACGTTGTGTGCGGAATCCCAACAAGTGACCAATGATCTGATGATATCACCCCGAGGCTGAATGTTTAGTAGGTCCGGGAGACCTTTCAGATATTTCCTTACTTTGTCTTGCCCTTCTTTGCCTAAGTCGTTCCACCATAACCGCAACTCAAACGGGATCCTGGTCATTATTGAAAAGGGTTCGTTTTGTACCGTGCTCATCCTGCACATTTATTGGGGTGATTATGCCTAAGTGAATAATAAAAAATAATAAAAAAAATAATAAAACTTTATTTAGACGTCTACTTTTATAAAACTTTATGAAAAACCCTGCACATTTATTACTTTCATGACTTTTGGCAAAACCAGTAATTTTGCCACAAATAAAGGCGTATTTTTATATTTGTATATATATATGTAGAGATATATATATATATCAAAAATAAGACTCTTTTCCATCTTCATTTTTGCGACAGGACAAACCATATATATATATATTTAAAAGTATATAAAAGTAGAACGACGACCCCTTTTTTTCTTCTTTTCTATTTTTCCTTTGCAATTAATTAAAATAAAACTAATAAGACATTTTCCTTTCATTTTCTCAAAATTTCAGCAGAGTTTTGACTGTATTTTGGCATTGGCTTTTTTTTCAAAAATAAACAATTAACTCCTTAACCGCTATTCCTTCCCCTTTTTTTCGATTTCCATTATTCAAACACTGGTCAGCATGCGGGCTTGAGACAAATAGATGCACGGAAAACAAATGGGATGCATTAGGATGGTCCTTTCATACCAGGTTGCTAGTCCTAGACGGACCCAACCCCTGTGTTGAGTCCCCTAAGTCATATGCAACATGATGCAAATAAGCGCTCCTACTAGGGATCCGGCATGAAGTCACGTTATTCTATGTTCAAAACCTGGGTCAGTGTTCTAGACAGTGTACCCGAGCAGACAACTCGGGCCGAGGAGGGGCAACTTACCGGGAACCAAAAGGCCGTCCGGCTTCGTAACTTATCCGTCCTCTTTCTTATTTCGGGTATTGACACTAACAGAATAGGGAGTCTCGACCAGCGAGCTTCTCCCCGGAGGTAAGAAGAGAAGGGTTTCGGCACAGTTTATATATACAGTCCAAATAATATCAAAGCAGTAAAAGCAGCATTTAGCACATTAGGCTCAAACACGTAAAAAACCAGATAATAAATAAAGCCAAATAATAACAATTATTTTAAGCTCGAATTCTTAACCCTGAACCAGTGGTTCTGGGTTACATATCCCCAGCAGAGTCGCCAGAGCTGTCACACCTCACTTTTACGCGCCCGCGGGGGCGCAGGGGAGTTTTTTCCAATTAAAGGACAATCGAAACGGGATTGGTTTAATTATTCAGAGTCGCCACTTGGGAGATTTAGGGTGTCCCAAGTCACCAATTTTAATCCCGAATCGAGGAAAAGAATGACTCTATATTATGGTCTGCGTACCAGAAATCCGGATAAGGAATTCTGTTAACCCGGGAGAAGGTGTTAGGCATTCCCGAGTTCCGTGGTTCTAGCACGGTCGCTCAACTGTTATATTCGGCTTGATTATCTGATTTTATACAAGTGTGAACTTATGTGCAAAATTTAACTTTTAACCGCTTTTATCATTTACTGTTTTTATCAAGAATTGCAACGTTGTGAAAATGTATCTCGAACCGCGTTACAATCAATGTACCCGTGGTCGTCGACACACTTTGACTCCGTTGAGATTTGGATTTGGGTCACATCAATGTGCACCCGAGTTTAAGGAAATTAAATTATTAAAGGCGCGCCTAAAGCGACTAGCGTATTTATTTTGGGTAGGACCGTGGAATTTTACTAAACGGTCCATCCCGAAGCCTAAACAATTTTTAAAGCAATATTTATTGAGGGCCCCGCAATTTGTATTTTTATTTGGCGAGGCTCACCTCGTTCTTTATTTCTAATGAATTTGCAACGTCATGGACATGCATCTCGAACCACGTCACAGTCAATGTACCCGTGATTAGAGAGGCATTTCGAATCCGTCGAGATTCGGATTTGGGTCACATAAATGTGCACCCGAGTTTAAGAAGGTAAAGTTTATTAAAGCGTATCCTAAAGAGACTAACGTGTTGTCATTTTAGGAAGGTTGTGAGATTTGCTAAACAACCCGTCCGGGAAACTAAATGCTTCAATGATTTACATTTAACAAGGGCCCCGCATCTGCGTGTTTTGTTTATTTTCATCGAGGCTCATCTCGTTCTTATTTTAAAAGGATATCCTATAGCAACTACGTTTCTTGTCGTGTTCGTCTCTATCAATTGAAAACGGTAGACAGTCCTAATTAATTACATGATTGCGAGTTTACTTATAACAGGATTTAAAATGCTTTTACAGAATAATAAAATGTGACTGCGATTATGGATAACTAGCCGAAAATTATGGGCCCAAACCTAGCTCATGCGAGATGGCCAGACTTAGGCCCCCTTTTTCGATATGGGCCTAACTGATTTGTTTCGATTTGGGCTCGGCCTTCATGAGATTGAGGCCTAGGACTGATTCTTTGTTCTGTGAAATGAGTTTATCAATTTATATGGGACAATCTGGCAAAAGGAGAAAGAATTTTAACTAAAGTGGATAGTTTTCCTATTTGGCTTACATTAGAGAATATATTACACCCTCAGACTAAGTCTAAAGGTACAACTTATTACACTGGGAATGTTTTTTTTTCACCTAACAGCACACATACATGACTAGCATGCATTAACCTGCATTGATACACTAAGCATGTAGGCTACTTCTATTATCCAAACAAAAATGTAACTACTATATACTACATGACATTTAACACAACAGTCCACGTGTATATAAACAATCTGCAGGTCCTCTCTTTTGCATTTATGTTCAAACTCTCAGTTACATTAGTGGTATCGATTGTGTACCTGGTAAGGAGGACAAAGAAGAAAGGAATGATCAGCTAAGCAATATGCAGTGAATACAGCAACAGCAGATAACACCAACAACACAGCAACAACAACCAGCCACAATGATGAAGCTCACAAGTGGTCGAGCAACAAACAAGCAGTCCCAGGAACAGAATGATGAACCAACAGAAAACCAGAGTATTCAATATAACAGCACCAGCAGTTCAACAATCACAAACAGCTCGGCAAATAACCAACAACAATTAGCAAAGACAGCTTGGCTAACTTGAACTCCTAAGCAGTTTTCAGACAGTGTTTTGTTACAATATTCTGAAATTTTCTTTTTGTTTTTTTTTTCTTTCTCTCCAGACTCAAAAATGTCCAGCCTAAGACCCTTAAACTTCAGCCTAAGACCCTTAAACTTCAGCCTAAGACCCTTAAACTTCAACCCCTGTTTTAGTTATCAAATGGCCTATTTATAGGCCAAATGCACCATTACAGCTGAGCTGCCCTGCCTGCCAATTGGCAGAATGCCCATACTCTTTTAAGCCCATGCTCAGCATGCTTGGTGTCAGCTCCCTTTATTCCCCACGCCTGGTTTTGTTTAATCCAGAATTATGGGCTCATTTGTTTATTCATTTTGAGCCCCCATACCCTTGTGTCTTGTTCCCCCATTGGTATTAGTTTAATCCTAAGTTAGTACCCTTTTTGTCAGCTCACTTAAACTAATTACTTCTGTTCTTTTTAAACACCCCAGAATACCCCCGTTAACCTTGATTATTACTGCCCCTGCCTATTGCAGCATTAGGGCATTTTTGCACTGATGAAAACTCGAACTCAGGACTGCCTAGACTGAACCCTTTTAGTCATTTTTATAATGCCAACAGACCATTTCAAACATTACTAGGTCATCCAGCCAGTGTCCGAGTTTAATTAGTTATGTGAAACTCCTAGCTCCTTCGATCCATTAGTTATAGAAAACTAATCGACGACATTTATCGAGTCGACTATACTAATTATAGCAGGTAATAATCAGTCGCTCATATAAACAACACGTTCGGGGACCTAAAGGGTATCAGACAACTTTTATTAAATTACTGGGCCTATATGAATTAGTTCCTTTGACGATTAATCTAACTGACGATCATGTTTATCACAGAGTGTATTCAGAACAAACAGAAGACAATCGACCAAATAAAGGGTCTTTAACAGAGATGAAAGAAATCTGGAAGAAGTAACAAAATAACAAACAAACACAAAGAGATATGCTGACAACTTATTTGGAAATAAAACAAAAGAACGGAAAACTTACCAAAATGTTTAAACCAAACAGACCCAAATCAAACTCGACTTCGAACCTTTGAGGCCGAACAAACCTTAATCAGGGTGTTCTCACATGAGAACACCTTGGTTAAGGTCTATTAGACCTCAAACCTATGTCAAAACTGGCCGGATTCCCCAGGTGCATGTGCTTCAGAAGTCTGGATTTCCAGATCTGGATTTTTGGGAGTTGTGGGTGGATTCGGACCAAACCAAGCTTGGTTTGGTCACGAGGAAGGTCAGGAGAGTGTCTAGCATGAAGATGGGGTGGTTTGGCATAGGTCCAGGTTCGACTCAAATCTTCAAACGAAGATTCGAGACGAACGGAAGTGATTCGAGGCTTGTGGTTAGTGGATTCGTGTTCAGGATGGTCGGGTGCATCGGGGGTGTTATTTTGGTGGTCATCGGAACTGTGGTTGCCAGGCTTATGGTGGGAAACCTAGGCTGCTAGGGTTTGAGAGGAAAGGGAGCCTGGGGAAGATGGTGAATAGTGGCCGAGGGGGGGGTGTGGCTTGGGGCGTGGGGTAAGGGGGTTAGGTTTATATATGTATTGAGGGTTTAGATCCTGGCCATTGGATCAATTGAGATCAAGGGCCAGGATCTAACCATTGAGGAGGGACGACGTCGTTCGGGAGATGATAGTGGGTTATGACCGGGTAGGGGATTGGATCGGGTCATGTTGACGGGTTTAGAGGAAGGCCTGGATCCGTTGGATCAATGGGAATGAACGGCCCAGATTAACTTGCCTGAAACGACGTCGTTTCGACTTAGCAGGGGCTGTATTGGACCGTTTGATTGCCATGAATCAACGGCTCAGATTGAGGCGCTGATACGACGTCGTTTGGGACGTGTCCGGGCAGCCTGTGTTTGGACTGGATCTGTGTCCTGGTCTTGGGCCTATTTTGTTTCATTTCTTGGCCCAAACCGATTTTCCCTACTCTTTTGCTTTTGTTTTCTTTCTTATTATTTTTTCTTTTCTTTTAAACAAAATAAAAATAACAAATAATAAGGTAACGGAATTAAACAACAATGCAACATTTTAACACAATTATCACAAAAATATTTACGTAGGTTAGCTAAGAGCCTAGGGCGAACGGTGCACATATATATTTTTTGAATTTTCTTTTACTGACCGAATTATGGTTTAACCATCCTAATACATATATTTTGTATTTTGTTTGTTAATGATTAAATGCAAAAAAAAGAATGGACAGATCCACAAGTGACTAACAACACATGAAAACTCGAACAATTGTACAACGAAGCCATTTGTC